>NW_024070196.1:70684958-70767185 GCF_014754425.2 Oryx dammah | reverse complement strand
CATGGATGTGTGTGCGTGTGAGAGACAGAGACCCATGGATGTGTGTGTGTGCGTGTGTGTGTGTGAGACCCATGTGTGTGTGTGTGAGACCCATGGTGGAGGGGGGTGTCACCCAGGAGGTGCTGAACACGGCGCCTTGCGCCCAGTTTTGTGATGAAGCCGCGGTTCCCCGCCCCGCATCTGGCCTGTAACCTGGGCCGTCTCCTCACCCCCACCTCAGCCTCAGTCTCGCCCCCTCTCGACACCCCCCAGGAGACGCCCAGGGCGCCCTTGGGAACAAGGGCGGGAGCAGGTGTGTCCCCCTGGGTCCCTGGGGCAGGTGGCAGAGACTGCGGTGTGAGGCAGTTGAGCCCTGGATCCGGACCAAGCAGAGCAGCTGGCAGAGACCCCCGGGAGAGGCCCCCCAGTACCGGCCCTGGGCCCTGGGGGAGGGGGCGGGGCTGGGGGCAGGGACAGAAGGCCCAGGCAGAGGACGGGCCCCGTGGGACGGGGCGCGCCGGGACGGTCCCTGCCAGCAAGGGAAAGTGGGGGCGCTTTCAACCCCCTCCAAGGAGGAGCCCACACCAGCGCGTCTGCCCAAGGTGCCCTTGGTCGTGGAAGCACATGAGGCCCAGGCCAGGCCAGGGGGCCCGTGAGGCCCCCAGGGGTCAGCGCGGTGTCCCCAGGCAGCCCTGGCCTCTCATCCTGCTGGGCCTGGCAGTGGGCGCCCACGGCCTGCTGCCCCCGACGGCGGCGCCTCAGAGCACGGCCCCCCGCATGGAAGCCCCGGCAGGAAAGAGCCCGTGGAGCCTGTGGGGCAGGTAAGGGCCGGGGGTGTCGTGGGGGTGCACGGGGGTCCCTGCTCCCGACGCTGGGGGTGAGGACAGAGCCGCCGTGAGGGCGGACGGCAGAGGGGGGCGCCTTGGCCGGAGGGTGGGGCCTGGAGATGGAGGCTTCGTCTAAAGCGTCAGCATGTTGTCTGGTGTGGACTTGTTTGCTTTAATCGTTTTTAGTGGATTAAAACATCATTCTTCTGGATTGCTGAGCTTCTTGGCCTCACTTACCGTTTGCACCCAAGACTCGTGTCTCCCCCGCCCGGCGCTGGTCCTCCGAATGGAACAGCACAGGGAGGCGGGGGCAGGAGGTCTCGGGGGTGACTGCCCTCGTCCTGGGGTCCCCGGGGCGCCCCTAGGCTGGTGAACTGCCTTCTTGCCCTTCCCTTCACTGGGCAGGCGCTGGTCCCTGGAGCCCCAGGGCACAGGCTCTGCTGGGTGATGGGGGAACCTTTCCCGGTGCCCTGGGGCCCCCAGCCAAGGGCCACCAACTCGCCCCCAGGAGCCCGAGCCCACCAGGGTGCAGGCGCGTCCATGGGAAAGGCCCAGGCGAGGGCCTGGGGGTCCACGGTCTGCACCCTTGGCCGTGCGGCTCCAGTCCTCCTCTCCGCGTGTGGTGGGGGTCTGGAACCATCAGTGACCCCGCGGCACGACCGTCGTGGGCACTGACCATTTAGGGGCACAGCCTCTCTCTCAGCAGCCCCCCAAGCAGCCCCCACTGTCACCCCCAATACAGACGAGCACGGGGGCCCAGAGAGGTGAGGCGGCTGCCCGGAGACACACGCTGGTGCTGACTCCCAGCGCCCAAGCCTCCAGCGGTTCCTGAGTGCACCCCTCTCCCAGACGCTGGCTGGGCTGACAAGTCCACCCCTCTGGGCCTCAGTTTCCCCTCTGCAAAGTGAGGGGTGCGAGCTAGATGAGAGCCTCGCAGCCTGACATCTGCCCCGGAGAGGTAGGGGTGGCCATGGTGAAAGGCTGGCGACGGGATACGCGGGGTCTTGCTACACCAGCCGTGCAGCCATGGGGCAGAGTCAGCATTCAAGAAGGTCAGGTGGGGGCTGACATCGTGGCGTCTGGTGACGACGGCAGAGCAAGGGCAGGATCCAGGCAACAGGAGGAGGGGAGGAGCAGGGACAGACCTCCGTCACACCAGGCCTCACGGTGGGGCTGGCAGCCCAGGGCACAGGGGCTGGGCCGGGCAACAGCCGTCACGCAGCGCAATGCCCACAGGGCCCAGGGGCCCACAAGGGGTGGAGTTCAGGGGGGTGGCCCACAGGCACAGAGCGCTCAGGGAGCCCCCAGGGGTCCGCAGGGCTGGAGCTGGTGGGTCTGAGAAGAGGCTGGAGGGGCGGCCAGGCCCAGACCTGAGGATCTGTCATCTCTGAAGGACAGACTTCATCCGGGGCGTCCTGGGGGCCATTCGCCAGGAAATGGGACCAGAGTAGGGTGGTGGGAGGGGCAGGAAATCAGAGCTGGGGAGGCCTCGGGGAGGAGGGCAGAGCAGACAGAGGGCTGGAGAAAGGCAGGAGGCCAGGGAGGAGCAGCAGGAGGAGTCAGGACTTGGCTGTTTGCTGGACAGTGAAGAGAATGCTGGGTCCTGCATGTTAAGCAATCGGTCCAAGAGAAGCGGTGGCCTGAGAAAGCATGGCCTGCAGGCGGCTGGTCTCCCCCAGGGGTGTCCATTTGGCCGTTGGACCGCTCAGGGTCACCGAGACGGAGGGGCGGACCAAGAGACCACGTCCAGGCGGGGGGCAGCCCTGTGGCCAGTTTAGGGCCAGCAGGCGGGAGGGCTGCTGCCTGAGCTGGTCTCACGGGTCCGGGGCCTGGACCTGGGGCGCGGCGCTCCAGGCAAAGGGAGCGGGGACCCCGAGGCGGACAGCGGGGGCGCAGGCCTGCAGGGAGCTTCCAGAGCCGGCGGAGCGGGCTGCAAACCACCCCGCCCATCAACCTAGGACCCAGGGGGAGGGGCTGAGGGGTTCAAGGGCGGGGCTCTCAGAGTCAGGTTGTCGTTTTGGGAAAACAGTTCTGGATCAAAAACCAGTGTGAGGCCAGATTAGAGGCTGCGGAAGAGGCAGTGGAAAGGCGACCGGAGGAGGGGCCGGTCCACGGGGACCTAAGGAGTCGGCAAGTGGATTTACAGTGACCTTGCCACGGGCGGACGGGGAGCCACAGACACCTCCAGGCACTGCCAGTGGGAGACTGGATTTCTGGAGCAAACACCACCACGTGCCAAGAGTCATACAAACGGACACTCTGTTTAATCACGCAATTCCACCTCTACACACGCATCTTGGGACTTCTCAGGGTGGTCCAGGGGTTAAGACTGAACTTCCACTGCAGGGGGCCTGGGTGCCACCCCTGGCCGGGGAACTAAGATCCCACACGCCATGTGGTACGGCCAAACAATAAAAATAAAGTTAAAAAATGAAAGAAGTTTATCTTGATGATATATCAGAACTTTGGCTGAGTACTGTATGTTCTTGGGGAAGAAGGGGAGACAGCCTAGACGTCCAGTGAGAAGGGAGGGTGAGCTGTGAAAGTGAAAGTCGCTCAGGCGTGTCTGACTCTCTGTGACCCCATGGACGGCAGCACGCCAGGCCTCCCTGTCCATCACCAACTGCCGGAGTCCACCCAAACCCATGTCCATCGAGTGGGTGATGCTATCTAACCATCTCATCCTCCGTCGTCCCCTTCTCCTCCCGCCTTCAATCTTTCCCAGCATCAGGGTCTTTTCAGATAAGTCAGCTCTTCTCATCAGGTGGCCAAAGCATTGGAGTTTCAGCTTCAACATCAGTCCTTCCAATGAACACGTGCTAATAAAATCATAGAGTTGTGTAACCCCTACCCCAATCAAGAGATAGAACATTTCTACCACCCTCCCCAAATTTCTCTGGGTTCTTGCGTAAAGTCCTCTTTCTATCCCAGCCATGAGAAACCACTGGTTTCTTCCTTTGATTTGCCACTCGGAGTGGCGGGTGGTATCTATAGTTCCCCCACCAGGGACTGAACCTATGGCCCCTGCAGTGGAAGCTTGGAGTCTTAGCCACTGGACAGCCAGGGGAATCCCTATCTCTTTCTGACCCTATAGTTTTGCCTTTTCCAGATATTGATGTCATCACGCTGTATGTAACCTCTTTTTCAAGCAAACATTTTATTTGGGGATATTTGTAGATTCACACGCAGCTGTAAGACGTAATACAGGGGGTCCCACGTACCCTTCATCCAGCTTCCCCTAACAGTGATGTCTTGTAGTATAAAAAAACCACGGCCAGGGTATGACCGGGATGCAGTCAAGTATGGAATATTCTGAGCCCTTCCTGGCCACGCCCACTTCCTTCCCTCCCCAGCCCAGACAGATGAGCTGGCAACTACTAACCCGGTCTTCTTTTCTAATTTTGTCCCCTCAAGATGGTTCTATAAATGGAATTGTACCGTTAGCAACCCTTTCGGGACCGGTTTCCTTTTGAAAATGTTTTTTGTTGGAGTATAGTCGAGTTGCTCATTTCTGCTGTACAGCCTGGAGAAGGCAATGGCAACCCACTCAGGTGTTCTGGCCTGGAGAATCCCAGGGACAGGGGAGGCTGGTGGGCTGCCGTCCATGGGGTCGCACAGAGTCGGACACGACTGAGCGACTTCACTTTCACGTTTCACTTTCATGCACTGGAGAAGGAAATGGCAACCCACTCCGGTGTTCTTGCCTGGAGAATCCCAGGGACGGGGGAGCCTGGTGGGCTGCCGTCTATGGG
The DNA here is from genome assembly GCF_014754425.2 of Oryx dammah. Taxonomy (NCBI): domain Eukaryota; kingdom Metazoa; phylum Chordata; class Mammalia; order Artiodactyla; family Bovidae; genus Oryx; species Oryx dammah. Next base: position 70,762,627 of record NW_024070196.1, on the reverse strand, counting down.
GTCACCCAGAGTGGGACACGACTGAAGCGACGCAGCAGCAGCAGCAGCTGTACAGCAAAGTGAATCAGTTGGACGTAGACGTATATCTACACTTTTTAAGATTCTTTCCCCACATGAGCCATTCCACGCCATGTTCAGTCACGTCTGACTCTTTGCGACCCCGTGGACTGTAGCCCTCCAGGCTCCTCTGTTCGTGGGATTTTCCAGGCAAGAAGACGGGAGTGGGTTGCCATTTCCCTCCAGGCCATCTTCCCGACCCGGGGATCAGACCTGTGCTCCGTAAGCCGCGGCAGAGTGTCGGCCAGGGTTCCCTGTGCTGTGGGTGGGTCCTCGTTAGTCGCCTGCTTTATGTATAGTCGTGCGTATATGCCAGTCCCAAGCTCCCAGTCGATCTCTTCCCTCTCCGACCCTTGGTAACAGTAACCATAGGAGAAGGCGGCGGCGGAGGGTGAGATGGTTAGACAGCATCACCCAGGGGTGCCCTGGCTGCTGGAGGGCTGGCTACCCACACCCACTCCCACAGGACACAGCCCGGTGTCCATCATGCCCAGCAGGTTCCCACTCCGGCCCGACCCCAGGGGGACAGGCCCCAGGTGCTGGCCTGGCGTCTGGTCTGAGGCTTCCTTACTGTGGTATGTCTCTGGCAGCGGGACCGAGGTCACCATCTCAGGTAAGTGGCTCTCACTCCTTCCCCAGCCTGTCCCACGCTTTGCTCTCTCGGGAAAGTCACTTTTCTCTGTCTCCCGAGGTCAGGGGCTCCACCAGGGATGCTGGCACGATGACCTTCCGTCTCCCTACCATCTGCAGGTCAGCCCAAGTCCGCACCCTCGGTCACCCTGTTCCCGCCCTCCACAGAAGAGCTCAGCACCAACACGGCCACCCTGGTGTGTCTCATCAGCGACTTCTACCCGGGCAATGTGACCGTGGCCTGGAAGGCAGACGGCACCCCCATCACCCGGGGCGTGGTGACCAGCCAGGCCTCCAAACAGAGCAACAGCAAGTACGCGGCCAGCAGCTACTTGACCCTGGCAAGCAGCGAGTGGAACCCTAAAAGCAGTTACAGCTGCGAGGTCACGCACGAGGGGAAAACTGTGACGAAGACAGTGAAGCCCTCAGAGTGTTCTTAGGGCCCTGGGCCCCCACCCTCCTGGAGCCCTGGGACCCCAAGAGGGTCTCCCCTCCCACCGTGGTCCCCTACGTCCCTTCCTCCTGCACCCAATCTGCTTGCAACAAAACGGCCTCATCGTCATTCAGAAATCCTGCCCGCTGCTCGTTTTTTCCTTGTCTCGTGTTTAATCGGCAACCTCTCCAGGATTCTGGAGATTCAGGAATCCCAGGCACCAAGGAGAGGACACCCCAAGGGGAGAGGCTCACAGTGTCGGGGTGGGGGGGCAGGCATTGCCCAGAGACTGGTCGGGACCCACCCCCCACCACCTCTCCTCCTCCAGCACAGGGCCGTGCCCAGCGCTGCCACCTGGCGGGACACAGCTGCCCGTGGCTGGTGTTGTCCAGAGGAGCGCTCCGTCCCTGCCTGGTGGGGACCCCCATACCTGCCTGCCGCCGGCCTGTCCTTTCTCTGCGGTATGATGGCTGTCACCATAACTGACCCGGGACCTTGGCCTACATCCGTCTTTCTGTGTCCCGCCGGGTCTCCGGGCTGGGCCACTCCTGAGGGTCTCCAGCCCCGGCTCCCCCTTCCTTTCTCCCTGGCCCCTGGGCTCACGGGGAGGGGCTTGGACGTCAGCTTTGGCTCTGGGGCACAGCTTCCCTCCGCCCCAAGTGCTCTGAGCCCGCCTGGACCCAGGTTCCTGGCCCCCGGCACCCACGGCCTCAGGGACGGAGTTGTGGAGCCTTGGGAAGGAGGGACAGGCTTCCTCATGTGCCAGCCCCTCCTCTGGGTCAGGAATTAGGGCCCGGGCATTCAGGGAGGGGCCGGGAGAGGGCGGCCTCTTCCTGGAGACTCTGCCCCAGTCCCGGTTCCAGGCTGGGGGCGGGGGGCAGGGGTGCTCCCTGCGCCCTGCCACCGGAAGGGCAAAGCTGGCACAGGGCCTGCCTGGCCCAGCGGCAGCATCTTGAGGATAGAGTTCGAAGGCCAAGCCCCCAGGACAGGGCCCTGTCCCTTCCCCAGCCCCTCTTCCTGCTGCCTCTGGCCCCCAGCGCCAGCTCCCCGCACTCCGATCCTGCTGACCCCTCCGCTGGGCTGACCGACCTGGTCCCCACCCGCCAGGAGGACCTGCTGCCCCCCAGCACCCTGAGGTCCGCTCTCCTGCCGTGACCCTCCCAGGGGCCCTGAACCCCGGTGATCTGGGCTGACTGAGTGCGCGGGGGCTGAGAGGAGCCGCTCCCCGGCATGCCCCCAATCCTGATCCCAGGTTCCCGGGGCCGCTGGAAGCAGGTTCTCACACCTCCGGTCAGGATCGAGGACGAGGCCCGGGCTCTACCAGCTGCCGGCCACTGACCTGCTCCGCGCAGCTGGGAATAGGTCTTTGGCAACGGGGACTCCAGGGGAGCTGGCTGCCCCCTCCATGTCCCAGGGGCCCCGCTGGGCGCTGGGTGGGCGTCATGGAGCCCCCGATGACGGCGGCCAACTCAGTGCAGCACTGCCGCCTGCTCCGCCTGGCCGGGGGCTGGCTGTCCTGGGCTCAGCCGCGGGTGTCGTCTCTGCCAAGAGGATGGGGCTGGCCAGTGCTGCCCGGGGGTCCTGCTCTCCCTCCTGGTCCCCAGGCCACCCCAGGAGGAGGGTGCTCCCCTCATGGGTGAGGACACTGAGGTCCCCAGAGCCAAGGCAGCCTCCCGGGGCCTGCTCGGGACCACACACCCGCGGTGGGCACCCAGGGCCTCTCCCGGGGTCACCTCCATCCCCAGGAGCCAGGAGCTGAGCCCACGACCCCACAGCCGCTGGACGTCAGCGGCCCCCTGAGGCTCCGTGGGGTGGGGGTCCCTGGTTCCTCAATCTATGCTGACTTGGTGCAGGGTAGGGGGGCAGGTTGGAGGGGTCATGGACCCTCTGAGTCCATATAGCAAAGCAGGGCGGGTTCTGTGGGCCCATTTCACAGAGGAGAGAACTGAGGTTCAGACAGCAGGAGGGGCATTGGGCCCTGCCCCGGGACACAGGGGCAGCTTCTGGCTGACCAGCCGCGCCCCTCACTTCACCCCCACCCCCCACTCTTTCCATGGCCCCTCAGCCGTGACGGGTCACTCACTCACTCACTCATTCAGCAAAGCCTCAGTGAGTGCCGCTGGGGGCCGGTGCTGGGGGCAAGGAGTCAGGACCACCTGTTCTGGAGCTGCCCGTGCACTGGGGGGACGGACAAGGAGCCCACCGCTGACCCCACCGCGTCCCCCAGCCCTAGGTCAACTCCCTGCCCACGCGGGGAGAATCGCCCCACACGTTTGGGGCTTCAAGGTGGCCAGGGGCCAGGAGAGCCCTGATTCAGGGTCCCCTCCCTGCAGCTGGGGTTGGAGATAATGGAACCTCACTCCCTGGAGAGCTGGGAGGGCCAGTCAGGTGGAAGATAAACGTCTGTGGCCTCTGGGGTTGACAGTTGCTGCTGCCGTTGGTGACCAGCTGCTCAGGGCCCAGCGGCCTCAGGCCAGCACCCCCGGGGACCCTCACCCCCACGCAGCTGGCCACCCCTGGGAATCTCCAGGCGAAAGCTAAGTCTAACTTTGCCCTAAACAGAACTCTGGGAGACAGCAGCGAGCCGGAAGGGGAAGAGAAACCGAGCCAGCGGTCGGCGGGGGTGTGGGACGGGGGACAGACGGCCAGGTTGGCCCGCACGGCGGGACAGGCCAGGAAGAGAAACTGAGCCGGTGGTCGGCGGGGCATGCGACTGGGGACAGGTGTGGCCCGCACGGCGGGACAGGCCAGGTTCCGGGCTGACGCCGGATGTTTGTGCAGCTCGCAGGTGGGGGTAACGGAGCTGCCCCTGGTCTGGGCCTGGCCCGCTCCAGCATGTCCTCCGCATCCTGGGTCCTGGGGTCCTGGAAGGCCCGACCACAGGGATTCTCACCTCCCCCTTCAGGGACCCTCACTGACAAAGGAGAAGCTGCCGCTCCTGTAAAGGAGACCCAGCTGCACATGAGAAGACGCTCAAGTCGTTGTTGCCATTCAGTCGCTCACTTGTGTCCACTCTCTACGACCCCATGGACAGCAGCGTGCCAGGCCTCCCTGTCCATCACCAACTCCCTCGCTTACACAAACTCATGTCCAATATTCGGTGATGCCAACCAACCATCTCAGCCTCTGTCGTCCCCTTCTCCTCCTGCCTTCAATCTCTCCAGCATCAGGGTCTTTTCCGATGAGCCTGCTCTTTGCATCAGGTGGCAAAGTATTGGAGCTTCAGCTTCAGCATCAGCCTTCACAATGAATATTCAGGGTTGATGTCCTTTAGGATGGACTGGTTTGATCTCCTTGCTGTCCAAGGTGCTCTCAACATCATTAGCAATTATTGAAAATAACAATTACCACCACAATGAGATGCCATGTCACACACCCAATAGGATGACTGTAATGTTTAAAAAATGTAAAATCACCAGTGTTGGCAAGGACGTGAAGAAATCAGAACTTTTGTACACTGAGGGTGGGATATGAAACTGTGCAACCGCTGTGGAAACCAGCTTGAGAGTTTCTCCAGAGGTTACACGTAGAACCACCACATAGTCCAGCAATTCTACGGCTAGGCAGGTACCCCAAGGAATTGAAAACAGGTATTCCCATAAAAACTTACTCATCCATGCTCACAGTAGCACTATTCACAGTTGCCAAAAGGTGAAAAGAACTCAAGAGCCCATCCACTGATGAATGGGTAAACACACGTTGATATACATGAAGTGGAATTTCATTTGCCCGTTAAAAGGAATGGAGGGAAAAATAAATAAATAAAAGGAATGGAGGGCTGATACAGTACTGATGAGCCTCGAAAACACACTTCGAGCATGACACCAAACACAAAAGTCACCTGTTGTATGATTCCACTTGCAAGAGCTGGCCAGAACTCAGGGAAATCCAGAGAGACAGGCAGCAGTGTTGGCAGCTGCCCGGGTCTGGAGCCAGCGGGGGGGGGGAGCGGGCACATCAGGTGTTCGGGGTCTCCCTTTGGGGCGATGACAGTACTTTGGAACCAGATGCAGACGGTGGTTGCCACAACATGATGCCTGTACCAAATCCACGGAATCCACTTCAAAATGGATGATTTCATGTGATGTGAATTTTACAATTGGAAAAAAAAAAAAACCCAAAAACCTCTACTGACTCTCTCCCCCAGGGGATCTTCAGTTCGCTGGTTCATGAACTTGTGCCGACAAAACCCACACCAAACAGATGGAAACACAGCGTGTCAAGGCGGGTGTGGCCTGGTTCAGCCAACGGACCTGCAGGAAGGAAGGATCCGGGCCCGAGGCGGAGTCTGTGTCTCCTCCGGGCCGTCCTGTCCTGGCAGAGGTTTGGGTGGTGCTGGGGCCCCAACTCCACTTTCCTTCCTTTTATTGAGCACAGGGGCCAGAGATGGTGTGAGGATGGCCCCGGGCCCGCTCAGCAGCAGTGCTCACCGACGGTCTAGTGCCCGTGTGGCCCCGATCTCAGCACCGAGGCCCCCCCTTTGGTAGGGTAGGTGGGGGTGAGGGCGGCCCCTGAGATGGTGAAACTGCGGGTCGCGATCAGTCAAATCCATTCCGCCTGCCCGCACTAATCAAGGGCGTTTTAAGACACGCATGTCAGCCAGTCACGAAGCCAGAACAATAAAATACCGGCCTGAGTTGCTCTCTAGAAAGTCTAGCTAGAGCTGAGCTGTTAGGACTGGAGGGACCGCTGACCCTCCCACTGGGCGTGGCCGCGTGGCCCTGGAAGCTCCGCCCCCAGCTCCCGCTGCGAGCACCCCGCTCCCGGCACCTTGTCCATCGCTTTCCGCAGGCTCCCCACGCCCCGCGCCACCTGCTGCTCGGTCTTCATCCGTGAGCGCCCAGTCCCGTGCCCGCAGGGAGGCAGATTCCAGAGCATGCTCTGGTCTCCCTGCCTGGTTGCCTTGTGGATGAACCCGTTCTTTGCTGCTAACCTCAGCATCTCGGTGTTTGGGTCTGCTTCTTGAAGGGGGAAACACATCAAAACTGGTCTAACAACAGTAAAACCGTTACACGTAGCACTCATCCCTCCATCCCCCACAGATTACTGACCGCCTAAGTTTTTCTTCGAATCCCTTCAATAAAGAACCTTGCAGGAAGCTTCCGTCTAGCCCAGGCCTCCATTTTCCAGATCCCTGGAAGGGCAGTGGGGGAAAGATTATAATAGAAACAGAAGTCCCGGGTCCAGGTAGAACCCAATCACCATTCTCTACGGGGAGGAATCCAAGCCTCCACAGCAGATCAGCCTGGTCGTCTGGGGTGGCCTCTATGGAAGGTTTCATGGGAAACTGCCTTCCGGGGACACAGCGCAGTAGTTTGCCTCTGGCCCCTCGAGACTCCGAGGCTCAACTCCCCGCTCCACTCCCGTCCTCTGGGCTCTGCTGGCGCTTCTCCGGGCCAGGACCCCGCACCTGCAGACAGCCAGCGGCCCAGGGGACAGCAGGGGGCATGGACCCAGGCCGGCCCACCCTCACAGGGTTGGACCAGAGGGGGGCGGGCCGGGCGTGAGGACACAGCAGCTGGGATGGCCTTGCAGGGAGGGTAGCAAACGGGGGTGAGTCTCCAGCCTCAGTCCCACCCGAGTCCTGGAAGCTGGGTGAGGGTTTGGCCTTGGAGGGGGGGACACAGAAGGAGGCTGAAGTTCTTCCCTCCAGCCCGTGCCGTGCAGGGCGGGGTCTCCAGGATTACTGAGCTTCACCCCCAGGACAGTGTGGCCAGAGGGGCCCGTCCAGGGGTGTGTAAAGCAATTGTGTGTTTCCCAGGGACCCAGAAGATGGGACAGGTTGGAACCACATGCACACACCCTTGAAAACCCTGCAGGCACGTCAGCAAGGGGGGCGACCAGCTTTCCTTCCCCCTCACCTCTTCCAGAGGCCACGTCTGTGACAGGAAGCCTGGACACTCAGCTCTGTGTCCCCTGAACGTTTCTCGCTTCCGAGTGTCAGGAGGGCGGGAGACCTGGCCTTCTTCCCACACCTCTTACCACTGCTTCGAAGGCAGACGTGCTGGCTTCAGGAGGAGCCCTGAATTTAAGAATTGTCGCATTTTTGAAAAATGACTATCCTTCCGTTTAGGGCTTTTCATAGAGGAAACCTCACGGGAGGTGAGAGGACAGTGGAGGTGACGCCTGCCGTGGTCAAGTCCAACCTTCCGGGACAAACTGCCCCCAAGGAGGCCGCACTTGGCTTTTCCTAGGTCCTTCATGTGGAAGATAAGGACGGTGGTCACAGAGCAGATAATTAAGTTCAATGTGGCAGCGGTCCCAGCCCAGGCAGGCGGGTCACAGCTTCGGAGTGGACACAGGACAACAGGCTTCTGAACCGCTGGGTCACAGGCTCGGGTCATTTTGACTCCAGCAGAGGGCCGGGGTGCTGGGACACCTTTGATTAGATCAACTGCAGTGGCTGTCCTCTGCTGGAAGGCAGAGGGGGAGGGTCCCTGGCTCTGATGCTCAGGGGGTGGGGACAGGTGGGTCTGAGATGGTGGGAGGGGCCCGGATGCTCTATGCCCCTAAGGCCTGAGTATAAAGCAATGGTCCCCAAAGCAGCCCCTCTTCCCGGTTACGTCACTGCTGCCAGCAAGCCTGGGCGGCGACGGTGCCAAGATGCCTCAATACCTCCTTTAGGGTCGTCCCTACATCTGCTGAGACCGCTGCACAAGTCCACAACCAGGAGGGCAACGCTGGACACTGACCTGGGAGGGACACAGGGCCAGAGGCTCGGGGAAGCCCATGTCTGGACAGCCCACAGCTGACCCGGCCCAGGGGGGCACGATGCCTGTGGGTGCGATGCAGGCTGATAGCTCGGCCCCTTAGCCAACATGCCCCAAACATGCCTCCAGGTAAAGGACCATCATCCTCACCTGGTCACTAACAAATACCGCCAGTGTGCAAAACACTCATCTCACACGCTGGTAAAGTAATTCTCCAAGCCAGGCTTCAACAGTATGTGAACCGTGAACTCCCTGATGTTCAAGCTGGATTTAGAAAAGGCAGAGGAACCAGAGATCAAATTGCCAACATCCGCTGGATCATTGAAAAAGCAAGAGAGTTCCAGAAAAACATCTACTTATGCTTTATTGACTATGCCAAAGCCTGTGACTGTGTGGATCACAACAAACTGCAGAAAATTCTTAAAGAGATGGGAATACCAGACCACCTGACTTGCCTCCTGAGTATCTGTATGCAGGTCAGGAAGCAACAGTTAGAACTGGACATGGAACAACAGACTGGTTCCAAAGGAGTACATCAAGGCTGTATACTGTCACCTTGCTTATTTAACTTATATGCCGTGCCGGGGTCCAGCCCCGGTGGATCCAGGGAATTCGAAGGTGGGGACGGCGTCGGCGTCTTTGGAAAAATACATATTTAATTACAGATATAGAGAGAGATTAGAAACGGATAGTGTAGTAGGAGATAGTGTAGTGGAGAAAAGGAGGCTGAATCCAGATGGGAATTCAGCCAGAGAAATGGGAGCAAGAAAGAAGCAACATGGGGGAATCAGTCTTTCCGGAAACTGATCCGATTCCTTTATTTTTGGGTTTGCTTATATACCTTTTGTTACACATAGGGATGAATACATAGTCACGCGGGGGTCAGCAGTCCTGACCTTTATCAAAATCAGGTGCTTCACATAAGTGTATAAAAAAAAGGTCTTAGGGATATTACATCATCTTCTGGCCATGAGTGAGACCTGCTGACATTTTATGATCCTTTCTTTCTGATAACCAAAAACCTTATTTTTTCCAAGGGTGTTTTTTCTTAAACCAGGCACCACCCTCCAAATAAAGTTGCATTCCTATAGGATGAGGGCGTAGTGAGTTACAATCAAGAAAGGAATTTATTTAACCCAAGGTTAACATGATTAATCTTAAAGGTTAATATCTATCTCTCCTATATGCTTAAAGGTTAATACTTATTTCTCCTATATGCTAGTTACATTCATTATAAGGGCAGGGAATATGGAGATTTAGCAGCAAACATCAGCCCAACAAATGAAAATCCTTTCACCAATGCTCCCCGTAAGATCTATTTAGTCTTAAGATAGTGATAAAGTTACATTTTTACATAGCAAGGACACAGTGATTTATAACAAAGTACAGTGATCTATTACAAAAGAGAAAATCCATTAACTCAAAAAGTCTAGTATTGCTAACATCAAAACTACTATATTTCCTTTTCTATATTCCAAATACATTGATTAATATATTCCCAGGTGCCTAAGGATATGGAGGCCTGGCGGCAATCATTGACTCAACAAGAAGAAAAAGCCCTATGCTAATTAAGACTCTCAAAATACTCCAAAACTCTCTGTGCTGTTTATGGTTGAGAGGTAGTATGGAATGGATAATCCTGTCACACAAGCTAGCCTGGCAGCAGAGAGGTCTGACCTGAGTTGTCACACCCAGGGTAGGGAATTAGCAGCAATTATTGGCACAACAAATGAAAAACCCCTCACCAATATAATTCCTAACCAACCCACTATACTAATAATTTCTAACTCCCCAAAAGAATTTGCCTTTAGTAAGTCTGAAACATCTCGTGCCTCTCAGGTTGGGAGGCTGTAAACAATCACATGTGGCCGGACAAACCTATACAGGCGGGCTAGATAACCTTCAGAGGAGTCCGAAAGCTGAAACACTCTTGTCACGCCCAGGAATTTTTATTGCCTTGGAGCTGCACGTTTACTCCTTCTCCGAGAGAAATGGTTATGGGGGAGAGCATAAAACAGACTCTGGTTTTGGGGTAGATGCTCGGGAACAGGGGCCTTTGCGTATGCCAAGCCTCCTTCCTCATGACCTTTGCCATGGGCGGAGTTCCTCACGCTGGCCCCTGGCAATGCCGAGTACATCATGCGAAATACTGGGCTGGAAAAACCACAAGCTGGAATTAAGATTGCTGGGAGAAATAGCAATAACCTCAGATATGCAGATGATGCCACCCTTATGGCAGAAAGTGAAGAACTAAAGAGCCTCTTGATGAAAGTGAAAGAGGAGAGTGAAAAAGTTGGCTTAAAGCTCAACATTCAGAAAACGAAGATCATGGCATCTGGTCCCATCACTTCATGGCAAACAGATAGGGAAACAGTGGCTGACTTTACTTTTTTGGGCTCCAAAATCACTGCAGATGGTGACTGCAGCCATGAAATTAAAAGACGCTTGCTCCTTGGAAGAAAAGCTATGGCCAACCTAGACAGCATACTAAAAAGCAGAGATACTACTTTGTCAACAAAGGTCCGTCTAGTCAAATCTATGGTTTTTCTAGTAGTCATGTATGGATGTGAGAGTTGGGCTATAAAGAAAGCTGACCACCAAAGAATCGATGCTTTTGAACTGTGGTGTTGCAGAAGACTCTTGAGAGTCCCTTGGACTGCAAGGAGGTCCAACCAGTCCATCCTAAAGGAAATCAGTCCTGAGTATTCATGGGAAGGACTGATGCTGAAGCTGAAGCTCCAATACTTGTGAAGTGAAGAGTCAGTGAAGAGCTGACTCATTTGAAAAGACCCTAATGCTGGGAAAGATTGAAGGCTGGAGGAGAAGGGGACGACAGAGGATGAGATGGTTGGATGGCATCACTGACTCAATGGATATGAGTTTGAGTAAACTCTGGGAGTTAGTAATGGACAAGGAGGCCTGGCGAGCTGTAGTCCATGGGATCACAAAGAGTCGGACACGACTGAGGGACTGAACTGAACTGAACACGAAACACCTTTCAACGCTAGAGGGCGCGGGAGACCGTGGAATTCCTTCCAGGCTTCGGGGGCGCCGCACAAAACCGGGCCTGCAGGGGTGCGGGGCGCAGTGTGAGTGCTGGGCGCTCGCCGGCCCTTCCCGGTCCCCCTTGTGGGGTGATGGGCAGAGACGGGTCCAGCCCCAAGAGGACTGTCTGATGACCTCTCGATGTTACGGGTACTCTTCACCACAAAGGGTTCAAAAAATTACAATTCAGAGTGACCAGGGCTTTAATCTGTAAACTGTGTGACCTGCAAAAATGAAATAAAATAAATAAATTTTATTTATTTTTTAAATGTGGATTAAACAGTATGTCCCGTGCAATGTTTGGGACATACTTATACTAAAAACAGAGAAGGCGATGGCACCCCACTCCAGTACTCTTGCCTGGAAAATGTCATGGACGGAGGAGCCTGGTGGGCTGCAGTCCACGGGGTCTCAAAGAGTCGGACACGACTGAGCGACTTCGCTTTCACTTTTCACTTTCATGCATTGGAGAAGGAAATGGCAACCCACTCCAGTGTTCTTGCCTGGAGAATCCCAGGGACGGGGGAGCCCGGTGGGCTGCCGTCTCTGGGGTCGCACAGAGTCGGACACGACTGAGCGACTCAGCAGTATACTGAAAAATCGTTCACTGGGCATCCTGTGTTTATCTGCAGCCCTATTCATGAGCCACGAAAAAGGGAGAACTGCAGAGACTGCGTCTTTTTTCTTTGCCCCTTTGCAGGTGTATTTGCATTTATTAACCACGTTCTCTTCTCAGCATTATTTTATATAGAGTTGTTGGAGGCTAGCACACTTACTCCGTGGAACTGTGAGTGGACTTGAGGAGCAATTAACAGTTAATTGATTGTGATTATAAAGACCCTTGGAGGCAGGTGTCCTTCATTTTGGATGGAGGGTGCTATGTCGGGGTCAAGGATGGGGCACCCAAACGGACACCGAGGTTTCTGTGCAGCGGGCGTCATGCCGGGCTCTGCCAGCAGATGGTGATGGAGGAACGCGCAAGGCCACCGCGGCCAGAAAGAGCTCTTCCCGCTTTCCTTCCTTTTATTGAGCACAGGGGCCAGTGACGGTGTGAGGATGGCTCCGGGTCCGGTCAGCAGCAGCGCTCACCGACGGTCTAGTGCACGTGTGGCCCCGATCTCAGCACCGAGGCCCCCCCTTTGGTAGGGTAGGTGGGGGTGAGGGCGGCCCCTGAGATGGTGAAACTGCGGGTGGTGATCAGTCAAATCCATTCCGCCTGCCCGCACTAATCAAGGGCCTTGATTAGATTTAATCAAGTCTTTAAAAGACTCGCATGTCCTCCAATCACGAAGCCAAAACAATAACCGCCCGGGTTGCTCTCTAGAAAGCCGGACTCAGCGGCGCCTAGTTGGAGCTGAGCTTAGGACTGGAGGGCCCGCTGACCCTCCCACTGGGCGTGGCCGCGTGGCCCTGGAAGCTCCGCCCCAGCTCTCGCGGTGCGCGCAGAGGCGGAGCTTGGGTCCACAGCGCGGACCCGCAGCTTGTCCATCGCTTTCCGCAGGCTCCCCGCGCCCCGCGCCACCTGCTGCTCGGTCTTCATCCGTGAGCGCCCAGCCCCGTGCCCGCAGGGAGGCAGATTCCAGAGCGTGCTCTGGTCTCCTTGCCTGGCTGCCTTGTGGATGAACCCGCTCTTTGCTGCAAACCTCAGCATCTCGGTGTTTGGGCCTGCTGCCCATGGGGAAAAAAAGATAAACCCAGGTTCCGTAACAAATGTAAAACCATTATTACATAGCACTCCGTACTCTCAACCGCCCCACAGATTGCTGACCACCAAAGGTTTGTCTTTGACTGTCTGCAATAGAGAATCTTCTAAAAAGCCCAGGCCTCTGTTTTCCAGATTCTGGACGGGCAGTGGGGGGAAGGGTTATTAATCCACATATAAATCCCCGGCTGCCGTTTCTGTCTTCCTGCTGCCGCTGAGTCCTCAGGCCACGTGTCCCCACCCTGGAGCCGCTCCTGCCCGCCGATCGCCCCCACACCCCCCGCAGCGGTGACACTTCCAGGGTCCAGGTCTGGCCCTGCCCCGTGGCCAGTGGCTTTGCCTCTGGAAAGGGGGCAGTCCCAGCCTGTGTGAGTCGCTTTCCTCACCGTCCAGCCTTCCTCTCCCTGGCAGGGCTGCGTAGAGCACGGTAGGCCCCTCAGCTCCCTCCGTTACCCTTCCAGGCGCTATCATCTACCCGCGATCGAGAACGTTTGGGTTTCACATTGCTAGTGTGGTTTGTTTCCTGACGCGACCCTGATTGACACGACCCAGCATCAAAAGTCACCCTAGAAACAGGGGTCATCTCCAGACTGTTGCTGCCTCGGATCTAAAAACCAGAACTGGGACTTCTTGGTGGCCCAGTGGTTAAGACTGCAGCTTCTGCGACAGGAGGATGTGGATTCGAAATAAAAATTAAATATATGTGTATATTTGCCAAAACCAAACAGAGGACACCTTCCAGAGGGAAGTGGGAGATGGCAATGGGAGGTGGTATGAGGTTATGAGTGTTCTTTACCCCCAAAGGGCTCAGAAAGTTAAACTTCAAGGTAACAAGAGTGTTAGTCTATCAATTAATGTGTGACCAGCAAAAAAAAAAAGAAATTTTTTTTTATTAAAAAAGAAGATAGGTTTGACTCACTAGAAATGTCTAACCTCAAGTCTCCCTGTACCTTCCTTCCCAATAATCCTCTAAGCATCCAGTTAGGTGTCCACTTCTGGAATCTCAAAAGACAGTTCCCATTCTGAAACAGCATGAAGTGAACCACAGACACACTCCCCAGAGAAAGTCGTGAAAATTATTTTTAAATTTATTATGGTGTTTAAATATACTTATTTGTATATTTAGAATTACATATTTATCATATACAAATAAATGTTTATAATACTACATAAATACATTAGTTATATATTTACATAACATATAAATATAGGTTTATAGTTATGTATGTATAACATTATATATTTGTGTTTATTATTTATATATTTTAAATCTATACATACAGATTTTAATAAATAATATGTTATTTCTATATGGGGAAGGAAATGGCAACCCACTCCAGTACTCTTGCCTGGAAAATCCCATGGATGGAGGAGCCTGGTGGGTTTCAGTCCATGGGGTCAGGAAGAGTCGGACACGACTGAGTGACTTCCCTTTCACTTTTCACTTTCATGCATTGGAGAAGGAAATGGCAACCCACTCCAGTGCTCTTGCCTAGAGAATCCCAGGGACGGGGAGCCTGGTGGGCTGCCGTATCTGGGGTCGCACAGAGTCGGACACGACTGAAGCGACTCAGCAGCAGCGGCAGCAGGTTATTTCTATATAAATATATACCCTATATAATACCAAATATATACCATATAGATATAATACACAAGTATATTTATTTGTGTTTATTATTTATACATTTTAAATCTATACATATACATTTTAAGAAACAATATATTATTTCTATATAAATATATACCATCTTTATATACATGTAAAGTCTCTATATATTTAATGTCTCTGGAAATGAGCCTAAAGGCATACAGAAAATGAAATATTTATTCAAGAAAATCTACTAAAACTTGGCAAAGGCAGAGAAAGTCTGGGGCATCACAGCCTCGACCTGTTTCCTTCTTCCCCCCACCAGTCCCACGCGATGGCACCCCACTCCCACTGGGTGCAGGCAATTCAGGGCACCCTCCCCACCCAGCTCCAGACCAAAGTGACATCTTCCTGAGAGGAGCGGTCTTCAGAGGTTTCCATCCCGCCCTGCCTCCCCTAGCTGCAGAGGCTCCGTTCCAGGTGAGTAAAGTTTGTGCCACAGAGGTTCTGCACGCGGAAAACACCAGGACATCCATCAGCCTAGCCCGACTCGCCTGTCCAGCACGCATTCCACGCTGCAAGAAGCGAGTCACGCAGATCAAAGGTGCCCTGGTGATGGCCACCTCCTAAAACAGGATCATCATCCCCAGAGATGACACCACGGCCCCTGCCCCAGCCTCAGAGCGGTGGCTCAGAGGCTTTTTTCGGGGAGAGAGGAAAGACAAAACAACTGTTCTAAGCCCTTCCATAAACAAGCTGACTTTATTTGCAGCAGAGTATGAGGAAGTTCAAAACAACTGAGTTTGAGGTCAAGAGCGATTAAAAGGAGACTGTAGTGTCTTTAGGTATAAGTTGAACCACCGGCTGCTAATCTACCAGAGAAAGGGGACAACTAAAAAGAGGTCAGAACGAATCTCAAACACTGACCTCAGAAACGATCTTGCAAACGAGCCCAGATTTAACTGGATCAGTCTGGGAAGTAACCCAAGCCCCAGGGTTTGGTCGAGATGCTAGAGCAATCAGCTGCAATCAATGAAGCTTATTTCCAACTCATATGTCCAACAAGGGACTTGTGTCCAGAGCATTCCCATTAGCTAGAAATGGTAACAATGTGGGCAAATATACAGACTTCTAAAATTATTTACATCTCGTTGAAGGATAAGAAGCTGTTAAGAGAAATAGTACCATTTATAAATAAAAATGGAAAATGCATAACAATATATGACAAAAACATTGCAAAGCCTAGGAGGGGAGAGATGGAAGTATACTATTATAAAGTTCTTACTCTGTAGCCGACGTGGAATAACTGTCACTTGAAGGTGCGCTTGCTTAGGTTAAAGATGTGTATATAATATAAGCCCTAAGGCAACCACTGAAAACAACGAAGACTCACAGCTAATGACCTGGCAAAGCAAATGAAATAAACACACACACGTGTGTGAGTGTATGCACACACACATACACACGCACACACATACGTCGATTGGTGGAAAAAAAAGAGCGAAAACACGGGCCAAACAGAAAACCGCACGATGGTGTGTTGAAACCACCACCAGCAGCCACAGCAAATGCAAGCGGCCTAAACGCGCCGACTAGAGTCTAGGCTTCTGCTTACATAAAAAGCAAGACCCAGTTTACACTTGCTACAAGAAACCTGCTTTCAATAAAACAGTACAAAGAGCTTGAAAATGAAATGACAGAAAAGGCTATACCATGCAACTCTACGCAAAAGAAAGCTCAAGGAGGTTATAGTAACATTATCGGCTTCAGAGCGAAGAACATCGCCAGGAGCAAGAGGGGTCATTTTGTAACAGTAAGGAATCAGTTCATCTAAAGGACACCATGTTTATGCGTCGAAGACCCGGGCTTCCCTGGTGGTGCAGTAGTAAAGAATCTGCCTGCAGTGCGGGAGGCCTTGGTTTGATTCTGGGTGGGGAAGATCCCCGGAGAAGGGAATGGCCACCCACTGCAGCATTCTTGCCTGGAGAAGCCCATTGACGGAGGAGCCTGGCGGGCTATAGTCCTTGGGGTCGCAAAGAGTTGGACACAACTGAGTAACTAACACATTCTCTTTTCACTCTTCATGGTAGACATATTTATGGGGTGTGTGAAAAATAAAGATAATACAGTGAACACTAACATGAAATTTCAACAACTACACAGTGGATTTGATTTTTTTTAATGTTTGCTCTGTGGTAAAATATATATATATATATATAAAGTTAGTTGCCTGGAATCAGAAACAAACGTCCAAAACACATGGTGATGATTTTTAACAGAATTTGAGTTTGTAACTTTGGCCAGAGTTGAAAGCTTGGAATCTTGCACCAACAAGAAACACCATTCGGATGGACAGATGACGAAGGGAGTTGTTTCGGTTGCGGAAATGTGTTAGGAAATTATGAGGAAAATACTATTCAAAAGATATTTTGCAAAAAGTGGGAGATTTTTCAATTAAAGCCTCAAAACAATTGCCCATGGAATACAAGGTCTTTCCAATAACAGCAAAAATGGATTGGAAATGTGAAACTTTGCAAGTATTTCTCTTTAGTTTTAGTCATGGGACATGAGACCCTGCCCAGTGAATATTCCGAATACCTTTTGTCTCAGAGGACAGCCAGACCTAGGAGGAATTGTTGCCAATTGGTGACCGAACAGATTGAACTTTGGGAATTCCCTGGTGGCCCAGTGGTTCGGACTCTCTGCTTCCACTGCCAGGGGACCCAGGTTTGATCCTTGTTTGGGGAACTAAGATCCCACAAGCTGCAGAGCCAAAAAAAAAAAAAAAAGATTGAATTTGTGGCTTGGATCTTTTAAACCTGTGACATTGTCAAAGAAGAATTTCAGGTAAATCTGAAGGGAAAATAGTTGCGGTATTGTTTTTTTATCATGACAGACACTGTTCTACCAGCGTTCAGGTTAAGACTCCAGATTTAATGGGATTATAAAATACAAAAGGTAAACAGCTTTATTCAAACTTGTGATATACATTTAAAAATTTTGTGCTTAGCTTTTATAGCAGACTTTATGAAAAGCATCACAGACAGGTACAATTGTTTAAATCACTCAGTGTATATTTGCAACTAATACAAACCATCACTATTTTACAGAACTGTTGAGAGAAATAGAAGGCTATGGATTTGTCGATGTGATTTTGCCAATGCTCATTGGCCGAATCTTGGAAATTTTACAAAGAATTACTGTAATATCAATTTCAATTCAAGATTTTCTAGAAATGAAAGGAATGTTTGTTGAATATTCAATAAGCGAAGGTCCAAAAATGGCAGTCTGTATTTATACACACTTATACTCAATGGCACCCCACTCCAGTATTCTTGCCTGGAAAACCCCGTGGATGGAGGAGCCTGGTGGGCTGCAGTCCATGGGGTCACGAAGAGTTGGACACGACTGAGCGACTTCACTTTCACTTTTCACTTCCCACTTTCATGCACTGGAGAAGGAAATGGCAACCCACTCCAGTGTTCTTGCCTGGAGAATCCTAGGGATGGAGGAGCCTGGTGGGCTGCCATCTATGAGGTCGAATAGAGTCCGACACAACTGACGTGACTTAGCAGCAGCAGCAGCATGAATGAGCTAAGTTTGAATAGTTGAAAACAGGAAAAGCTTATTTGCTGTGCTGTGTTGTGTCTCTCAGTCGTGTCCGAATCTTTGCGACCCTTTGGACTGTAGGTCACCAGGCTCCTCTGTCCATGGGATTCTCCAGGTAAGAAGACTGGAGTGGGTTGCCATGCTCTCCTCTAGGGGGTCTTCCCAACCCACGGATGAACCCTTGGGTCTCCTGCACTGCAGGGGGATTCTTTACCATCTGAGACACCAGGGAAGCCCATAAGCTAGGTACCCAACTGTAAAAATTTCTACTTGAGTATATGCATTTTTACTTGGGAAGCTTCATAATACAAATCTATAATAATTATTTTACACATTCTTCTGACACGTCAATATGTTAAAGATTTTAACTTTAACTGGCTGTGGTTATGTAATTGGTAGCAAAAAATCAAGGAAAAATTTGAAGGAAGAATGCTTTGTGACACTGATCAATTTAGAGACACTTTTCAAATTATATCATGCCTCTGAATTCAATGTTAATGATACTCAGTCAACAAGAGTTAGTGAATTACTTAATTTGGAGAGACATAATTTTGAACCCGATGGGCTTTTGCATCAAAGTCAAATCAATTCATCTAAAACGATGAACTGTTTTTGTCATTGACAAGGGAAAATGAAATTTCGGTACCATATTCAGCTCCTGGAAAAGTTTCAGGTATATTTAGAGCAACGTAGTAAGTGAATCGCTTTTTTCCAACTGTGAATTTTGTTAAATCTAAAGACAGATCAAGCATTTCTGATGAAAAGGTAGCATGCAAGTTGAGGCGTGCTATACGTGTAAAATATACACCAGGTTTCAAAGACTTAATGTGGAAATGTATAGGTATACAATAGTCCAACAATTTTTACATTGACTGTATATTGAAATGTTAATATTTGGGATTACTGGACATATTGGCTTAACTAAAATAAGTTTATTATTCAGATTATTTTCACCTGCTTACTTTTTTAAATGTAGCTACTAGAAATTTTTAATTTTTACAGCAAATAAACAATACACAAAGTGAAAAAGCAGCCTAAAGAATATGGGAGAGAATGCTCACAAGCAATGTATCCAGCAAGGGGTCAATATCTAAAACGCATAAGGGCTCACACAATCAACAGCAAAAAAAAAAGAACAATCCAGCAATGGGTCAATATCCAAAACGCATAAGGGACTCACACAATCAACAGCAAAATAAAGAACAATCCAGCAAGGGGTCAATATCCAAAATGCTTAAGGAACTCACACAATCAATAGCAAAACAACAACCAGCTTAAAATCTGGGCAAAGCTCCCAAAGAGACAGTTTTCTAAAGAAGACATAAAAATGGCCAACAGGTATATGAAAAGATGCTCAATATCAGTAATCACCAAGAAAATATAAGTGAAAGTCACAGTGAGATATCACCTCTCGCCTGTTAGGATGGCTTCTAGCCAAAAAGTCAAAAGATAACAAGTATCGGCAAGTACTGGAAAAAGGGGAATACCAGTACACTGCTGATTGGAATGTAAACTGGTACAGCCACTATGTACAGCATGGAGTTTCCTCAAAATATTAAAAATGGAACTATCCTATGATCTAATAATCATACTTCTGGGTATATGTCCAAAGAAAATAAAATCAGCATCTCAGAGTGATGTCTACACTCCTTCGTTCATCATGGCATTATTTACAGCGACCAAGATACAGAAAGAGCTAAGCATTCATGAGCAGATGAGTGGATTAAGAAATGCGAAATCCTGCCATTTGCAACGATGGAGAGGTACTTGGAGGACATTATGCTAAGTGAAATAATCCAGACAGAAAGACAAAGATTGCATGATCTTACATGTGAAATTTCAAACAAAACAAACAAAACCTTCATAGTAACAGAGAAGAGAAAGATGTTGACTAGGAGCAAAAGGGAGATATGGATCAAAGGATACCAACCTTCAGTTATAAGAGGAATAAATTCTAGAGACCCAAAGTACGCTAGGAGTCGGACACGACTGAGCGACTTCACTTTCACTTTTCACTTTCATGCATTGGAGAAGGAAATGGCAACCCACTCCAGTGTTCTTGCCTGGAGAATCCCAGGGACGGGGGAGCCTGGCGGGCTGCCGTCTATGGGGTTGCACACAGTCGGACACGACTGAAGCAACTTAGCAGCAAAGTACAGCACAGTGATTCAGTTCAGTCCAGTCACTCAGTCGTGTCCGACTCTTTTCGACCCCATGGACTGCAGCATGCCAGGCCTCCCTGTCCATTACCAACTCCCGGAGTTCACTCAAACTTACGTCCATCGAGTCGATGATGCCATCCAGCCATCTCATCCTCGGTCGTACCCTTTTCCTCCTGCCCCCAATCCCTCCCAGCATCAGAGTCTTTTCCAATGAGTCAACTCTTCTCATGAGGTGGCCAAAGTACTGGAGTTTCAGCTTTAGCATCACTCCTTCCAAAGAACAACCAGGGCTAATCTCCTTTAGAATGGACTGGTTGGATCTCCTTGCAGTCCAAGGGACACTCAAGAGTCTTCTCCAACACCACAGTTCAAAACCATCAATTCTTCGGTGCTCAGCTTTCTTCACAGTCCAACTCTCACATCCATACATGATCACTGGAAAAACCATAGCCTTGACTAGATGGACCTTTGTTACTGTGCTGTTAATAACATATTGTACATTTGAAATTTTCTAAGACGGATCTCAGGCGTTTTTACTACACACAGGAAAAATGGCAGCTAAGGTGATTGATATTAGCTTGATTATAGTAATTATCTCACAATGTATACTTATACCAAACATTGCATCGTACATCTTAAATGTACTTTTATTTGCAAATCATACCTCAATCAAGCTGGAAAAAATGAAGATCCGTGCTTCACATTATATATCTTTTGAATAGCGCTGATCTAAGGTAGGACACACAGTTCTGCTCAAGAAGCTGAGACCATAGACTTCTGACCAGCTGCAAGGCTCATACTCTGCAGTCCTAGCCACAGACTGACTGGTTTTGGGGGAGAACCAAATAGGTTAATGGGCTTCCCAGGTGGCAGCTAGTGGTAAAGAACCCACCTGCCAATGCAAGAGACTTAAGAGATGCAGTTCCATCCCTGGGTGGGGAAGATCCCCTGGGGTAGGGCATGGCAGTATTGTTGCCTGGAAAGTCCCATGGACAGAGGGCCCTGGCCAGCTAGAGTCCATGGGCCCACAAAGAATCAGACAGGACTGAAGCGACTTAGCATGCATACAAACGGGTTAATACATATAAAGTGCACAGAAGTAAGTCTATGTGTTAGCTCTTATTATTGTTACTGTTATTTGTATTATTGACCAAGATTTCTAGAACTTCAACTCAGCAGAGAAGCACACCAAGGAGAGTAAGGCTTGGTCCAGCTTGAGAATTCGCATATCACCCATAAAAGATCAAACTGCAGAGAGCTGAGGACCCTCTGTGATCAGCTGGTCCACTCAGGGCCATGATTTGGGGGAGGTCAGCAAGGCAGTTTCCTCGATGCAGAATTTAAGAGGAGGGGGGAACCAAGAAAAGTCAGGACTCTGCATACATAATATTCAAATGCAATATTTTAATAAATCCAAGTCAATGTCCCAAACCCACAAGGAACAGAAGATCGAAATGGTAAATAAAGACAGGAGGGGTGTTGCTGGTTTCCACCACCCCAGGCTCCATGCGGCTCGGTAGCCTTGAGCCAGCCCCACCCCACGACCAGCTCTCGGTCCAGGGCAGAGCGATCCTGGCTACCAGACGGACGGCGCTGCGCCTGGACTGGCAGTCAACGGGCTGCGCTCGAAGAGCGGCCTCTAGGAAGTGGGAATCGGGCCGCGCGGGGCCTGCCGGAACGCCCAGGCTGCCCCGCGGCCCTTCCCAGCGTGCCCCGCGGCCCTTCCCAGGGTGCCCCGCGGCCGAGTCGCCAGAGCCCCCCCTGAGGCCGTTGCCACCTTCGGTCAGCGCGTGGTGCTCACTCGCCGGGAGGCACCGCCATGGTACCCGCTTGGCAGGGCTTCGGCTGGACGGCTCAGTTCTTCAGCCCCATCAGTACCCTGGACGTCCTGGTGATAGTTTCGTACTTCCTGCTGGTTCTGGGCATCGCGCTGTGGGTAAGTGGGGCCTGGAGTGGGGCAGGGGAGCAGTGGCCCCGGCCAGTTCCCGCCCCGCCCCTGCCTGGCACCTGGTCCCCCCGCGCCCGCTCCTGTCCTCTCCTGCGCAGCCCTTTCCCGGGAACTCTGCAGCCCCCCCGTGCAGCCCGTCTTCCCTCCCCACCCGCCCCAATACGCAGGTCGGATGGACCGGTGCCCACGGGCTGGGACCCACGCGGGGTGTGATGCGGAGCTGCTGTGGTGGCGGGCGCGGCCGTGGCCAGGCCCCTGCAGGGCCGGGTTGGGTATGGACGGCTTCAAGTGTGGCACCTCCGCATAGCCGGGCTGTGGATCACAGGCGAGGAAACAGCGGTCTGAAGAGGCTGGGTAACCGCAGGGAATGATGGAGTGCAGCTTCGGACCTGGAGCTGCCCCTTCCGGAGGCATGAGGGTAGCCGTGCAGAGGCCCTAGCTGGCAAAACCTCAGAGGTCGCCTGGATTTCAGGGCCCTAAGTATTCCACTGAATTTGAATTGAGCGCTTACATACTCTCTAGTGTGAAGTTCTCTTGATAGGTTGGGTACCGGGTCTGTGGTACTGCCCTCCGCCTGCTCACGCTTCGCCTGTTCAGTCACCAAGTCGCGCCGACTCTTTGTGACGCTATGGACTACAGCACGCCAAGCTCCTCTCCCTTGGAATTTGCTCCAGTTCATGTCCATTTAGTCAGTGTTGCTGTCTAACCATCTCATCCTCTGGTGCCCCCTGCTCCTTTTGCCTTCAGCCTTTCCCAGCATCAAAGTCTTTTCTGATGAGTCGACTCCTTGCTTAACTTGTAAGCACTCACAGAGATGTCCCGACGATATACCCTCAGAGCCAGACAGCAAAAGGTCAGAGGGCAGGGCAGAAGACCCTGGCTTTGGTCCTGGTATGGCCCCGCAGCTAAGCTGTTAGCCATCAGCAGCCTCTCCCTGGCCTGCTTCATGAGCGGGAGTAGGTGGTGGCAATGTCACTGCTGACTGGGGGGAGGTTTCATCCTGGGCCTCTCCCTCCCAGCTGGAGCTTTCCTGCCCATGTGACCTTTAAGCGGAGTGCTTCATGAGGTTATGAGCAGGGTCTTAGTGTGCAGAATCTGACCCTTCCAAGCGGGATCTTTGGGCAGTCTCTTGAGGGCTCACCGTGCTGTGTGAGTGGGCTGATAGAGTAATGGAAATATGGTCTCCATCTTCTTAAGAGAATTTTTTTTATCTCTTCCAAGAGGAAAGAAGTCTGAGATTTATCTAGATCATTCAAATGAATGATTTTTTTTTCTAAATTGGCTTCCATTATGAGAAACATTCCAGGTGGCACAGTGCTAAAGATTCTGCCCTGCCAGTGCAGGAGATGCGAGAGATGAAGGTTTGATCCCTGGGTCGGGAAGATCTCCTGGAGCAGGAAATGGCAATCGGCTCCAGTCTTCTTGCCTGGGAAACTCGCGTGGACAGAGGAGCCTGGTGGGCTACACTACACGGGGTCACAAAGAGTTGGACATAACAGCACACTCGCACGGGAGAAGCACCCTCCTAGGCAGCCTCGGCTGGGCTCTAGGCAGTGGGCGCTTGTTTGGGGCCCTGTCCCCGGCTGCCCTTAATTAGGAAGCCCCACCCAGTTTTCCTCTGGGCCCAGCTGGGGGAGGTCTGGCCAAGCTCAGAGGACCTGTGAACCACCTGGACGCTTCCAGAGGAACCCTGCTGTCCCTTTTGTTCCTCTAGGGGCCCCAAAGCATGCGCTGCTGTCCAGAATGCTTCCATCTTTTTCCTTCTCTGTATTGTTATTTTCCCTTTGGTCCTCTTAAAAATTCATATATTGGTTTTAATCACATGTTAATTATAAGAAGTAAAAAGACTCATTAACTGTCAGAAGTGGTTCCTGCTCTTTCCTCATCCTTCCCCAGCCCCCGAGACCCCCAGGGACCATGTGTTCCTCCTCCCCTTTCTCAGTGACACAGCCCTGAAAGGGACTTGGAGGCCCACTCTAGTATCGTCTGGAGAATCCATGGACAGAGGAGCCTGGCGAGCCACAGTCCATGGCGTCCCAAAGAGCTGGACATGACTTAGCGCCTAAACAACACCTCAGACACACAGTAGAATTTTCGCATTTTGGTTTTACAAACAGTGTGGTCATGTCATACACGTGACTCTGCAGCTTGCTCCTCCCCCTTACCACACGACGTGAAGTGCTTCTGGGCTGTAAGTAGAGATCGAGGTCGTGTCTGTATCGGTTGCACGATAGCCAGACAAATGTGTGTGACCCAGCTCTTCCCTCCTCACCGACACTGAGGTCATTGCCGCGTTGCAGTCTTTACCGTGTTGTGCTTTCAGTCTGTGTAGCATGGATTCCTGAAACTAGAATTGCTGCAGAGCATATGGGCACACCCTTGCCCCAAGCTCCCGCTGAGCTGGTGAGCTGCTTCCACTTTAATTTTGGGAAGGAGGTGGGGGCAGGCTGAGGAGCGGTGACAAGTCACCGCAGCTTTGACTTGCACTTTCTAGACTCCGCTGATTTTCTTCTGTGAATAGCCAGATCATGTGCCCATTTTTGAATTGGGTTGTTCAACCTTGTGTTTATCAGGTTGTCTGTCTTTTGAGCTGGCTAATCTGTTGTTCCCAAACTGTCATTTTTTAGGCTGGCGGTTCTCAGCCTCAGGACTACTGACGTGTGGGACCAGATAACTCCTTGTTGTGGGGGTCTTTCCTGCGTACTATAGGAAGCTTAGAAGCACCCCAAGCCCTAACCCTTCACAGGCAGAAATATCTCCAGACAATGCCAGGTATCCCCTGGAGGGTGGGGTTGAGAACCCTTGTTCTAGACTGTTACTGGCATCTTTCTGACACTTCAATAAATCAAATATCTTTCCTTTCTTTTACATTTAGATTTCATTCCTGGCTTGCTCAGGAAAGTTTTCCCCACTCCAAGGATATACAAATATAATTCTAAATTTCTTCTAATATTTTGTGGATTTTTACAAGTATTTAAATCTCTTGAACATCTGGAGTTTGCTTTTGTATATAATGTGATGGAAGACTCGAGCTTTATTTTCTTCTGGTTATTAAGCAAACCACCCTTTTCTTTACTGATAGGAATTGCCCACATTTGCTCCTTTCTGAAATCATCTATCAGCTTCTGTCCATGAAGCCCCACAGGGAAAGCTTGTCTTTGTTGCTGGTGTCTTGGGTCCTTTAAGATGCTTAAGGGGGAAAAATGTACATATTAGTTTGTTTGTCTCTGTTATCAGTCTCAGCCTGAGATCTTTGAGAAAGTGGTGAATGCACCTTCCACCCCAGCAGCCCTCCTGCCGTGGTTGGTGGATCATTCTAGAAGGAGAGCGGGGAGGAAGGAAGGGGCAAGATGTGTGTAACCACGTTCTTCCCAGGACCTCCTCTCTTCCTGTCTGGTTCTTTCTCTAATGGAAAGAGAGAGTGATTTTTTTCGTCTTAGAACATGTTGCATATTCCTTCTAAAAGTTCTAAGGCACATGTCCCTGTATCCTGCTGATGCCTTCCTTAGGAAAGGCCAGCTCTGAGCATCCCAGGCTCTTGATTAGCACTTAGTGGATGGACCGATGAGACTGGCTTCAAGTGCCTGACTTAGAGAGCTTTTCTTTGGTGATGTGAGGGGACTTGGTTATAATGCAGATACTCTGGATGGCTGTCATAAGTTCACTCTTTCCACGGAAATGCATTTTTGTCAACCAGCGGTCATCCTTGGGTCCTGCTGTTTTAGGCAGTCCAGGAAACCCTGGGCTTGTCCCTTGACCATATTGGAGTCTGAGGATCAGAGCTGGGGACCGGAGAAGAGAGCCTCTGGGTACGTGGGGAGGACACCATCATCTTGGCAGCGTGACTGCCCTCCTGGAAGAAGCTGGGCTGTGTTCACCTTCTCCATTCCCAGTCGATTAAGACATCTACACACCACTCGTCTCCCAGACTCTGATGGGAACCACGGCACTGGTTAACCATTTGGGGCAGGGCGGGTTTTCACAGGAGTGTAAAGAAATGGGAAAGCCCGTGCAGTCTCACGGCTGGGAGGGACCACGGGCCCTCCTCTAACTCAGTGGGCAGGCTTCTGTTCCTAAACAAACACACAGACAGACAAAACCAAGAGGGGAAGAGGATCTCTGCAAAGGGCGTTTACCTGTAAATGAAGGTCGTCACTGGTTGCTTGGCCCCCCACCCCGTTTTAAGGTGGTCGTGTCGTGCGGTCGTGGGACGGTCGAGGACTTCTTCCTGGCCGGACGGAACCTGGTGTGGTGGCAGGTGAGCATGCGCCCCGTGGGGCCCCCTGTGGAGCTGCGCGTGCGTTTGTTGATCACTTTGCTGTAGATGCCTTTTACCCCCCATGATTTAAAGTTGCTGAATCAGGAAGGTCACCGCATTGGTAGTTCCCTTAGCTCCCAAGTAGTTTCTTACATAAGGGTTCCCTTAGCTCAGTTTAGTCCAACAGCCATCTCTAGGTGCCCGGGAGGTACAGAGCCTTGCTCTGGTCTGGGACCCGGACCAGATGGAGCGCGTCCTGCTCTCCGAAGTGCGTGGAGCAGAGTGGGCATTGGATGCGACTCCTGTTTCCGTTCTCAGAGTTACTGCCTAACGAATAAACTGTGGTATGGCGCTATTAAAAGGAGCTGCAATACAAGAGTGGTCTTGTCACTCCAGCTTTCTTTCTTTTATACTTCTGCTCAGGCAGTGACTGTCCCGTGATACCCGCGTTGCTCTCATCGCGGCCCCCATGTGGCTTATCCTGGGCTGGTGCTCAGGCCTCCTCTTACCTGGCTCCATGGTGGTGAGGCTGACACTCAGGCCCCGCTCCTGCCCCGTGTTGCCTCTGGGCTTCCCACCTTTCCTGCTGCTTCACCAGCCACTCATTCGAGGCCCCCTGGCTTCTTAACACTGCAGTTACTCTCCACCTGGCGACTTGGCGTTCAAGACCACTTGCTGGAATGCTGGCAAGCCCCAGCTCTCTGCCGAAACTCCAGTCCTGGGGCCCTCTGCCCCTCTGCCCCTCCCTTGGAAGGCCTGGCGGCCGCTGCACACACACATCCTCTGTGCGGTTGCCCCCCGCCGCCTCCTGTCCCTGAAGGGCGGCGCCCGCCCTCTAGCCGCCCAGGCCGACGCTCCGTTCCCTCTCAGCCCGTCTCCTAGTCCATCAGGAAGTCCTGCAGCCCCGTTTAGAAACCAGCCTCGAGATCTGACGGCTCCTCCTCCTTCACGCGGACTCGTTGTGACAGCCTCTCTCTGGGCTCCGTCCTCCCCCCCACGCTCCTCCACAGCCGCCTCAGCAAGGCAGCCGAGGCGCAGGACGAGCCGCCTCACTGCTTACGGCCCTCTGGGGTTTGCCGTGTCACCCAGAGTGGAAGCCAGTCTGCGGGCCGCAGATGGTGGCCCGCGCCTCCTTACCCCCTTGGCCTTGAGAGGTTGGGCCGTGCTCCTCCCTCAGGGACTCCGACTGCGCCGCTCCTGTGCCCTGGAGGTTCCGCTCTCGCAGGCGCCCGGGGCTGCCCTCAGCCCTCCTCTGGAAGGCCGGGCCGCCCCACTGCTCAGCACTCCCTGTCTGCCTTCCTACCTTCTCCTTCTCTAGGAGTTTACTGCTTGCCACTGGCCACTGCGCTACAAAATCATCCCCTAAGTCATTCTGTTTATACTCTTGTATAGCAGACTGTTGGCTTCATGAGGGCGAGGATCTGTTTCACCCACTAATGTCTGGTACTTGCAATGCTGCCTGGCACATAGTTGGCAGTGGACATTTATAGTTAATGAAGAAATGATGACTTTTTAGCGTACCTTTTCATTTAATTGGAGAAGGGAATGGCATCCCACTCCAGTATTCTTGCCTGGAGAATCCCATGGACAAAGGAGCCTGGCAGGCTTCAGTCGGTGGGGTCACAAAGAGTTGGACAGGACTGTGTGACGAACACTTTCACTGAATAATGTACGAAGGTCTCCCCAAGTCTTTGTGAATGTTGGTAGATGGACTTTCATACACAGTTGCGTAGCGATACGCCGTATGGACGGTCCACTATTTATGTACCATGTTTTTGGGCAGTTTAAACTGTATGTAGTTTTTCATTATTATGATAAAGGTAGCAAGTAAAAATAACTACTTGAGTAATTATGTGCCTCTCCTAAGGTTTGTTTGCCTTATATTCATTGCTGCTAAGATGTTTGGTGCCTGTATATTCTCAACTGTGTCTTAACTAATGCATTTTACATTTCGTGGTTTAAAAAAACAAACCTCTGTCCTATTTAACGCTCTCGGTATTGAATGCTACTTTATCTTAGGTTAATTTTGTCAGTGCTTTGTTTTTTTGTTTTTACCTAAAAGGCCTTGTTATTTTCAGCCTCTCTTAATAATTTGGTTTTCAGTGATCTTCTGTCAAATACAGCACAGTATTTGGGTTTGGATTTTTATGGCTATCTCTACTCAACTAAAAAGCTATTATTGGTTTAGGAGGGATTTTGTTCATTTTAAATGCCTCTGGGATTTTTTATTTTGAAAGTAACAGATGCTGGCTGTAAAAAAAAAACACACGCAAAGTTAAAATCCAATTATAGAACTTGAAATTTTCTCCCTATTCTATTTCTAAAGCAGTGATTCCAGTTCCCAAAAGCATTTTTTATACATGTGCTGCCAGAATCACACCCGTCTGCATATACGCACGCATGTACACCGGTGTATCTGCACACAGTGCATTTTGATAAGGTTCGGTTATGCATGCCGTTTACCTTATCCGCATCACTGGATAGAGCTCCTTTAGTCTGTGTAGGCTACACTGCATTTCATCATATTCACTACCTTAGTATTTTGCCCATTCTCTTATAGTCAGCTCAGTTGTTAAGTATTTCTAAATTAACCTCAGACAGGGATGAAATTATCCTCCTGCTAATATTTCTGCAGTTGCAAGTAAGTCAGTGGGGTTAGGGCAACATAAGAACGGCGGTGCGGCTTTTTCCACTTCGTCCCTGTTTTTCCTTGGCTTCTAATTTATGGTGAGGCTTTCGTATAGAAAAAATACAAATGGGAATTCTGCCCAAGGTGTAATCTCTTTTGAGGAACTGTGAAATTCAGTTTGAGGTTACATTTGTGAAAATCAGTTTTTGGAGTTGGATAAGAGTTCTGATCTGTAATTGTCTTTTGATTTTCAGATAGGTGCTTTTCTTTTTGCCTCAAATATTGGCACTGGCCACTTTATGGGTCTGGCTGGAAAAGGGGCGTCTTCAGGGATTGCTGTTGGGGCCTTCGAGTGGAACGTGAGTAGTGCCTT
Organism: Oryx dammah; assembly: GCF_014754425.2. Taxonomy (NCBI): domain Eukaryota; kingdom Metazoa; phylum Chordata; class Mammalia; order Artiodactyla; family Bovidae; genus Oryx; species Oryx dammah. The sequence continues at coordinate 70,733,483 of NW_024070196.1, read as the reverse complement.
TGGCGGCAGCGAGCCTCCACTTCTGTCCAAAGGAAATTCAGAGAGGCCTGAGGAAACGTGAGAGACTCCTCGGGAAGTCATGGAAGAAAGGAACCAAGCCTCTCATTTCTCAAAAAGACTGTGCTAGTTTTCATTCTTCTTAGTAAAGTAATAGAGAGACAGAGAGTGTTTTTATTCCAGGGACCGTGGGAATACAGTTGGGAGACTAGTCAGGTAGGATCATAGTAACAGATACATACAAACATGAGCATTCATGTGTATACACACAGATACATGCGTATATGTGTGTGTGTATTTGCTGCATATATACATTTCCAGTATACAACTGACACTTGAACAGCGCACGTTTAAACTATGCTGGTCCACTTACACACAGATTTTTTTCCTGTAAATACAGTACCTGTATTTTCACTTCACAGATCTCTAAATTAACTTAAGTGGGGACAAGTTTGTGTTTGATTAGAGATCACCGTATGTGGAATCAAAAGAACTAGGGTTTGAGTCCTGATTCTGTCCACACTCTTTCAGCTTCACCCTTGGGTGAGTCATTTTTTAGCTTGTTTTTGAGGCAGATTCAGCTTTATGCAGATTTTTCACTATATGGGAGTTGGTCAACTGTACATGGAGAATAGGGTCAGCTGAGTTCTTTAAGATATTCAGGTGATTACTATAAAACTCCTAATTGATCTATGAATACCAGTTTCAACTATAAAACTTATAAAATGGATTATTTATTTTTAATCTGTGGGATATGGATATATTTGTTGTAGGATGTAGAGTTTGTTCACCTAAATTATAAGTGAATTTATAAGTTTTGGGTTAATTAACCTATATCTATATAAATCACCTGACCTTTTTTATAAATCAGAAAGCTCCCTCTTTCTGGGTCTCATCTTTCTCCTGGTAGATTACAAAAAGAAATAACACTTATAACAGAGTCAGCCCCAAACCTAAGAAGGAGCCCTGGTCTTTACCACAGTTTACCTCTCAAAATTTACTAGCATCTCCTTAGATTCAGCTTACCTTTTCTTTGTAAAGAAAGCTGAAGCAAAGTGTATTACTTAATTTCAATAACTTGTGTTAATTTTGGTATAGTTTCTCTGAATGGTTTCTGATTTTTTTCAACCTATCTTTGTTTAATGATCGGTTATCTTTGATCCTATCTAGAGCTAAGGAAACATAAATTTTAATAAATACCTTGAAAATTGGCTTAGTTAAGCACAACGCCCCCCACCCCGAAAAAATTAAGACTGCACCTTTATAGGCAGAGCTCAAGTGCCTATAAGTTAATTTTATTCTCCTAGAGGGTTTATTCTTGGGCTGTTGTTTGCAAGCTTCCCAGTAGTGACACATTTATTGGGCTCAAAACAGTTAGTAACCGAGTTTGCCTCCCCTTTAAGAGCCTGGTCGAGATGGGATGCTGACGTGATCGCTCTTCTCTTCTTGGTTTCAGGCTGTGTTCATCCTCTGTGCTCTTGGCTGGGTGTTTTCTCCTGTTTACATCAAGTCTGGGGTGAGTATCCGTGATCAGTTAGTCTGGGCTCTGCAGTATTTTTTCTGACAAATATTATAGTTGTACATAAAAACATTTTAGAGGACAAGTTAAACTTCTCAGTCTTTTGATCCTTGTACTGACATCCCTAAATCCTAAGAAATGCCTGAAATAATATCAGCTGACATGGATAAACAGGAGCCAGTAACTGCCAGTGTTTCATTCTGGACCTTATTCAAGGGTTCCCCTCTGAAGGCTTTTATAGAAAACATTTTAAAACTTTGTTAAAAAATAAGACATAAATTAACGAAGGGAACAACTCTGTTAACAACTGGAAGACAGCAGCCTAACAATGTTGTTAGAACTAACAGTGTTCAGTTCAGTTCAATCGCTCAGTCGTGTCCGACTCTCTGCGACCCCATGAATCGTAGCATGCCAGGCCTCCCTGTCCATCACCAACACCTGGAGTTCACTCAGACTCAGGTCCATCGAGTCGGTGATGCCATCCAGCCATCTCATCCTCGGTCGTCCTCTTCTCCTCCTGCCCCCAATCCCTCCCAGCATCAGAGTCTTTTCCAATGAGTCAACTCTTCGCATGAGGTGGTCAGAGTACTGGAGTTTCAGCTTTAGCATCATTCCCTCCAAAGAAATCCCAGGGCTGATCTCCTTAGTTCTCCCTAAATCCAAAAGAGGATGTGTGAGGAACTGGACAGGCTGATTCTGAAGTGTGCACAAGAGATAAGGGGACAAAGGCGTGTCAGCGCCTGGCTGAGGGGACAGAGAAGAGAGGCCCAGGACCAACGTCCACAGGGATGCCTGGAGCGATGGCACCAGTGTGGTAGGCGGAGCTTCCTGTCGGAGAATCCCACTTTAGACGTGACCACAGACTGGGCGCCTTTGTGGAAGCACAAGAGTCACGCTTTTGGAAAAGAATATCCAAGGCTGGGGGCACTGAGGAGGGTGGGACGGGCAGGCCCACTTTGCCCATGTCGCCACCCCCGACCCCAAGGGGGCACAGCTCTGTGCCAAGAGGAGCGGCTCAGCCTGAGACTTCTCCCATGAGGGGAGGGAGCGCGTGGACGTGCTCAGCTGCACTGGCCATGCAGCTCACTGCCAGGAGGGCCTACTCGGCTCTCCCTCCCTCCAGAATGCGCAGTGTGCTGTGTGCCCAGGGGACAGGGAGTGACTTGGAGAGCAGCTCCCAGGGCTCTCAGACGGCATCAGAGGAACACAAAGCCCCCTCCCAGACTCTTCCCAGGAAGACTGCCAGCGAGCTGCTGGGGGCTCCTCACCTGCAGGTCTCCCCAGCTGCCCACAGACACCCCTGCCGTGCTGCGCGCATCACCGGCGTATGCCTCCACCCGTCAGCCAGCTCCCTCTGCTTATCCCCAGGGGCAGTGTGCTGAGCCCCAGCGGAAAGCTAGTGGCACATGCAGAAAACCAGCCTGAGCTGTGGAGCTGGGAAAGCCACAGATGAGCGTTCAGCCCACCCTCGGGAAGGCTGTCAGCACACAGCCTGGCTTTGTAGGATCAAGGAACGCATGAGAAGCCAGTGCGTCCATAGACGAGGTCTCAGAATCCCTAGCAGGACTGGTGGAAGGTGTCTCTCTCCAGAAGCAGTCGGGGAAGAGCTGCTGACGGCTGTCTCAGCGCAGAGACAGCAACACCAGACCACAAGGAACAGGAACAATCGAGGAAACGGGACGCCACCGGAGGAGGGCGACGGTTTAACACTGACGGGCCCCAAGGAGCTGCCCGAGAGAGAGTTCAAGATGGTCGTCTGAAGGAAACTTGGTGAGCCACAAGAAAGCACAGAAAGACGGTTCAGCAGGATCAAGAAAACAGCACGTAAAGGAAATTCGCTTAACAGAGAGAAAAATCATAAAAATAACCAAATAGAAATTCTGGACTGGAGATTGCAGTGCATGAAGTGGAAACTGCAGCTGAAAGCGTCTGCAGCAGACTTAGCAACGCAGAGGAAAGATTCTGTGAGCTCAGCGACCGCGCAGATTGGCAACGCAGAGGAAAGATTCTGTGAGCTCAGCGACCGGCCACTTGGAATTATCCAGTCAAGGGGAAGCAGCTTCCCAAGAGGCTCAGTGGCAAAGAATCTGCCTGCCAGTGCCAGAGACATAGGAGGTGTGGGTTCCATCCCTGGGTCAGGAAGATCCCCTGGAGGGGGAAATAGCAACCCACTCCAGTATTCTTGCCTGGGAAATCCCATAGACAGAGGAGCCTGGCAAGACTGCAGTCCCTGGCGTCACAGAGTCAGACACGACTTGGCAACTGAGAACGCACGCTCAGTCAGAGGAGAGCGAAGGGAAGGGAATGAAAACCGTGAAGAAAGCCCCTGTGGACGATGGGAGACCGTCACAGAAACAGTCAGCGTGCTCCCGGAGCTCCAGGAGAGCAAAGACAGAAGCAGGCGGAAAGGCTGCTTGCAGACTGAGAACTCCCGAATCTAAGCAAAGACTCGACTCGCCAAGGTCATGACGCTCATAGGCGCCCCCCAAATTTTAACCCCAAACATCATTTGAAGAAATAATACCTGGAAATATCTCCTCTGGTGAAAATGTTAATTTACAGATTCAGCAGCTTAACCAGCACCAGATAGAGTAAACAGAAAGGACTACACATAGGGGCACGTCATAGTGAAGATGCTGAAACAGAGACAAACAGGACACTCTGAAACCGCGCGAGAAAACCAGAACACTGCATGCAGGGGGCAACGATACGCTCAACTGCCGCCTTCGGCTCAGAGCAGCGGAGGCCGGAAAACAGCAGAGTTACACAGTCAGATGCCGAAAGGAAGGAAGAGCTGTCCGCCCAAAATTCTATGCCCAGCAGATTCAGTGGTTAGGACGCTATGCTTTCCTTGCCCAGAGTCCAGGTTCAGTCCCTAGTCTGGGAACTAAGATCCTGCAAGTTGTGTGGTCAAAATAAAAGTGAAGATGAAATATATACAAATATTGAAACATTATATTGTACTTGAAACCAATATAAGGTTATATGTCATTTATACATCAATTTAAAAAAGAACCATTGCAAAGAAAATAATGAAGGTTATTGGTTTCTTACACAAACCATAAGGGGAGAAATTGATATATTGGACTTCAAAGAATAATTTTAAACTTTAACTCTTTGAAAGAGACTTTTAAGAAAATGAGAAGTCATGACTGCGGAGGAATATTTATAGAACATGTTCGTCATGCGAAGAGTTGACTCATCATCGGAAAAGACCCTGACGCTGCGAGGGATCGGGGGCAGGAGGAGGCGGGGACGCCAGGGCGTGAGACGGCTGGACGGCATCACCGACTCGATGGACGTGGGTTTGGGTGGACTCCCGGAGTTGGTGATGGACAGGGAGGCCTGGCGTGCCGCGGTTCATGGGGTCGCAAAGAGGCGGACACGACTGAGCGACTGAACTGAACTGAAATGGTTCATAATGAAACACTTATGTCCTGAATATACACATTTAAAAAAAAAACTCTTATAATTTATAACAAGACACCATTTCACCATACATTTCACCTTACAAATGACAGAGAATGCCGTGAAAGGTGTTCACTCTCACGGATTGCTGGGGAAATGCTACTTAGGATCCCACGTAGGCACCCTGAACTGCTGAGATAAAGAGGGCTAATGTGTCGAGAGCAGAAGAGGTTGTGGAGCTTCGGGGACCCCTGCCTTTCCAGAGAGAACTCTAGAAACAGGTTGGCAGTTTCTTGCCCGGTTACGCCTTAGGACCCAGCTGCTCTGTTCCTGGGTGTGGCACTCCCCCCAGCCCCAGAGACATGGAGGTGCAGGTCCACACCCAGACTGTGCAGGAGGTTTGGTCTAATGGCCGAACCTAGAAATAACCTGAATCGTGTGGGGGACGGACAGGCAGCCCGCAGCATGGTACTCGGTGGCCCTAAGGAGTCAGGTGCCAGCACCTGGCGGCAGGTGAAAGTAGCTGGACAGGATTTGCGCTCCAGGGAAGGTGAGCTGGATATCCAGGGTCGGGGCGCAGAGGGTCCCAGACACACACCCTCGGGGGCTTCGAGGGGCCTTGGAAGCGCCTTATATCTTGAGTGTCGTGGTGACCACACAACTGTGTACTTTTACCCAAACTCCTCAGATTTTAAAATGGGATCATTTTACTGTGTGTAAACCACGCTTCATAAGACTTAAGCATTTAAAATACTTGTGGAGAGGGCATTAAAATCGTGAAAGGCTTGGTTTGCCTTGCAGTCTAATGCTTGCAATTAGATTGCAACTAGATTGTGACGTCTTTTGAGATCTTTAAAGCAGAAATTGAGTTAAAATGAGGTCGTGAGGGTGGGTCCTAATTCAGCATGACTTTATGAGAAGAGGATGTTGGACACAGATGCATACAGAGGGGAGGCTGGGCAGACGCGGGGAGGTGCCTCCGCCAGCTGAGGCGAGGGGCCGGGCCCGTCCTTCCTCGTGGCCCAGGGGAACTGGCCCCGACACCACGCTTCCGGCCCCGGGGCTGCACGACAATGTGTCTCTTCCATGGGAGCCGCTGTGCCATACCTGTGACGGTGCCCTGGTGTGGGCCGGCTTGGGGCTGACTGAGAAAGTCAGCGGAGTGTGTCAGGCGTGATTGAGGACCAGGCGGAGCGGAAACGAGGAGAAGCTGCGGGAGCCACGCCTCCAGCCAGGGCTGCAGGGAGCAGCTGGGACGCGCACGTGTGAAGCAGCTGGGTGAGCGCATAGGAGGACACTCATTATCGGGGGTGCCTCCACCTCCGTGAGCCGCTGTGCTTGGGGCCAGGCGTCTGCTGAGCGAGGCGGGTGCTCCTGCCCCTGGGCACGCGCAGCGTGAGGTGGTGGAGGCAGAAACGAGCAGGATGGTTCTGGACACCCGCACGCACACCAGCAGTGCGAGCACGGAGGACCGGGAGAGCTGTGGAGTCAGGTCGCGTGTGTCTCTGAACAGCATGGTATATTTGTAGTATCTGATAAAACATTTGATTTTGCTGTGTGATTATTTCACGAAAGTCATTTGTCATCATAGACAACGTCATTCCTTCCGCTTTCCAAAGCCTGGACAGTAGCTAGATTCCAAGCTTCTTGGAGACAGCGGTATCGCCTCTCCTCCCTGATACCCCACGCCTTAGCAGGTGTTCATGTAGAGCGCCTGAGACTCCTGGGCTGTGTCTCCGTGCCTGCCAGCACTCTGTGAGCCCTCTGCCTCACAGGGGCTTCCCTTACTGTTCTTCAGGTAGTGACGCTGCCCAGATACTTGAGGAAGAGGTTTGGTGGCTACCGGATCCAGTTCCTCCTCGCTATTCTGTACTTACTTATCTATATCTTCAGTAAGATCTCGGTGAGTTGTGTAAAGGCGAGTCCACGGAAGGGAAACACAGAAAAATCGATAGGCAGGACCAGGTGTGCCCCAGGAGTTTACTCTGGGGTTCCCTAAGTTACATGTCGGCCTCCGCTATCTAAACTAAAGCAGAGAGAAAATAGCTAATGCGCAAGGTAAACGGCAGGGCACCTTCTCTGCCTCCCGAGCCTGTGTTCCCAGAGAACCTTGGGCTTGTTCCCGTCATGTCTTCAGGAGGTGCCCTTCCCCTCCTTCAACCAGTCCACGTCCATCCCCCCTCACAGACACCAGAACCCCCAGCCGTGACCTGTGAGGCCTTCCGGGCCAGACCCTGCCTCTGATGTGGTCTCCTTCCCGTACTGTTTTTCAGATCCTATGAGCTTATTCCCACTTGAAGCCCTTGACACCTGCTCTGTACCACGTCTGGAATGCTATTCCCCCAGACCTTTCCAATTTCACCTCCCTGGAGCGGCCTCCCTTGGGTGCCCCCGTTCGTTCTCCGCTCCATTACTGTTTCTGTTTCCTAATACATGCCACCACAGGAGAAGATTGATCTGTTTCCTTCCTTCCTGTCTGTCTGCACTCCAGGATGAGCTTCTTGAGCCCCTAGGCCTTGCCTGGCTTGCTCCCTGCCTTCCAAGCCAGCTCTGGGGCCGGAAGCTTGCTGAAAACATGGTTAGCACATAAACACTGAGAAAAGTGCTCTTTGAATGACTGAATGGGTGTTGCTCATCACACTGCATGAAAATTGCCTATCTGCTGGTCTGCCTCCCTCCTTATCTTTAAGTCCCCCCTTGAAGACTGGCAGAGTTCGGTAACCCTAGGGCCCTCTGAACCCTGCCGAGTGTCCACCGTGTGTGCACGGCTATGTTGGGAAGACCTCTGCCGATCGTGCCCCTGGGGGTGGTGACCAGAGGGGCAGGGCAGCAGGTTAGCCAGCAAGTGGAGTGCACACGCCGCAGAGTCAGCGAAAGCACAGCCCACGCTCAGCAGAGCCACCTGCAGGCCGTCAGCCGAGAGGTCTGCTGTGTACAGCACTTGAGCTAAAAATGGTCGTAAAAACCAGAAACAGCCTACGTCTCGCAAAGCCCACAGCGTTCAGCGTCTTCCCTTTGCAGAAAAAGCTTGCCAGTCCTATAAGCTGTCCACTCTGCCTGCCCCACTGGTGAAACTGCGGAAGAAGCCCGCTCTCTGAGCACACTCCCCACTCTGGGGCTCCAGTCAGGAAGAGGCTAAGTTGCAGTAACTGGATTGGCCCAAGCCTTGAAAGTGCTGACCTTGGCTGGACTCACGGCCACCAGCCGTGCCACCCAGCAGAACGTGGAGAGGCCCCTAGTGTCCACTGGGGAGGCAGTGGGCCTGATGGCTGGAGAAGGCCTCTGAGATGAGGGTCTTCCTGGGAAGCGGAAGTGCAGCCGCCGCCTCTGGACTCATTTCAGGTGGAGGTCTGCACGGGCGCCGTGTTCATGAGGCTGGTTCTGGGGCTGGATGTTTACCTGGCCTCCGTGGTTTTGCTGTCAGTTACCGGCATATACTCCATCACAGGTGAGGTCGCTCTAACCCCACAGGTGTTTGTATTGAACAAAACCTCTGCTGCTTAGTGGAGACCCGAAGCCAGCGAGAGAGGTCCTGCTTCTGCACTCCCCCTGAGACTGCAAGTCATATTGCTGAGGCCTGAGGGAGCTGAATACTGAAAACAAGCGAGGCAGGACTGCCCGAGTGGGGCCCTGCTCCTGGAAACCTCATCAGGCTGGCAGGGGCTCTCCAGGGGCCTAGGCAGGGCTGGCAGTGGCTGTGTTTGGGGTGGGGCCGGCCTGAGGCAGCAGGGTGTCGGGGCGGGGGTGCAGACGGGGAGAAGGGAGGCACCTGCCTCAGGTCATCCTGGTTGCCTGGTGACCTGGGCAGGCCATTGGATGAGACCTTTTGGGTGGACACTTCAGTTCTTAATATTGATTCCATCTTGGGTTAACAACACGGGACGTGGGTGGCAGCGACTCCCCGTCAACCAAAAGACCACGGGGTGAGCGGCCATCCTCTGCCCAGACAGTCTACAGCATGGTCTTCAGTAAATTGCCCGAGATGACCAACATGTCATTATAAAATAGGTGTGGTAATGATTTTGCCCAGCTGTAGGCTAGTGTGTGTGTTCTGAGCACATTTAAGGCAGGCAGGGCTGAGCTGTGATGTTCGGGGGGTGAGTTACAGAAAATGCATTGTCAATCTAGTGATCCCTTCAACTTAACAATGAGTTTCTCATGATGTAACCCCATCAAAGCGGGGAAGACCTGTGTACTTTTTTGCTTAGGAAAACTACCAGGTTTTCATCCAGAAAATGGGAGTAAAAGGAAATTGGGATATAGCTAGGCAGAGTAAGACTCCAGCAGCAGATCACAGAGTCTGTTCAAGGGGGAGAACAGCACTCGCCTGGGCTCAGCATAGTTGGCAGCCAGGCCCGCTGATCCGAGGAAGGAGCTGTGGGTGTGGAGACGGGGACACGCGTGTGTGCTCGGGACACGCGTGTGTGCTCGGCACACACAGTGACTCCCTCGCCCCTCTCTCGCCCATTCAGGTGGCTTTGCAGCCGTGGTTTACACTGACATCTTGCACGCTAGCTTCATGGTTCTGGGCTCTGTCTTGTTAATGGTCTATGGTAAGTAAATCTAGAGACTGCTGGGCACCACGGTGGGGTTGGGGGGGCTCTGGCCACTGCCTGGGGCCATTTCAGCACTGTCCTCTCACAGACGGGGGACTGAGGCCCTCGGGACCCATGAATGAGCATTGTCTGAGGTCATGCTGACCACCTGGGGTGGAAACTTCTGCTCGTGGAGAAAGAGGAGTCGAGGAGCAGGGCGTGACCGCAGACCCCGGCTCTGAGCACGCTTGGCTCCGCTCTGAGCCGTGCCCTTCCTCTCCATCGGAAGCCCCTCTCCTTCTGTTCATTGAGTTAAACCCGTCTGTCAGGGTCAGCAGAAAACCCGCCCCAAACCTGTGGCTCCGTAATTGTCAGACCTCTGCACCCTTGTTCTCCGGACTTGCATCACGACCCACGCAACATGAGGCTTTCTTCCAACATGACGTGTTTTGTTGGTACTTACTTGACCGTTCATTGCATTACATAAATAAGTCATGCCCCCAGGTCTAAGAGCTTCTGAGAACCAGAGCCGCCATATCCTTCACACAGTGTGTAGTTTGATGCCCACAGTAGGTGCTGAGTGAGTACCACGAGTGAGGGTGACAGCTGATACGAGCTGAGAACCAGGTGCCAGGCAGGGGTTTGTCTGCTCTGTCTCATTTAACCGTCACAGAACCAGGAGGCCTTGCTGTTTTTATTGTCCTTAGTTGACTGATGAGGAAGGCGAGTTACTCAGTTTAATAACTTGCTGATGAAACACACCAAGAGCAGAACTCTGAGCCGCATCCCTCAAGCACAAAGGCCCCCGATGCACAAATAGCCTCTTACGGTGCCTGTACCCACTGGCTGGGGCAGCCTTACTGAGCTTGGCGGTGGGTCGTAGCTTTGTCTTGCAGAAACTTAGAAGGAGAAGCTCTGGGCTCAGGTATTGGAAAATTACTGAAGTGATACTTGAGTTGAGTTGAAGGATTATGGTTCCATAGAGCAGATTACTGAGCCCCGCGGGAGGAGAACATGTAGGCCCACAGAGTCACAAACCGCAGTCTCGCCATTCGGGAAGCATTAGTGCTCCCTGAGGTTTACTCAGCACCGTGCTTCTGGGACACAAAACACGTTTCAGGCGTGGTCCAGGGAATTTGTAAAGGATCTGGGAAGGAATGACCGATTTGAGTGACAAAATTATAAACTATAAAATACTCTTTAAGTCACTGTGTTTCTTCGTGTGCTAGTATTAAATATAAACTTTATTAAAATCTGCCAGGACCATCCCAATACTTGAGAATGATATCCAGTTAAACTTTGGGGGCAGGTAGAATAATCCATTTAATGTTAGGAGTTATATCTCTAAATAGTTATGTATCATTTACTGTTACAGGCTGAATTTTTCTATCCCCCCAAAATACATAAGTTGAAATCCTAGCCTCCAATTTGCTGGTATTGGGAGGTGGTTAGTTCTTGAGGGAAGAACCTGTATGAATGGCTTTAGTACTGTTGTGAAAGAGACCCCAGAGAGCTCCCTCGTCCTTTCTGCCACCTGAGGACATGGACGGCGCCTAGTCGGCCAGCACCTCGAGCTTGGAGTCCCAGCCTCCAGAACTGTGGGAAGTAAGCCACCCACTATCTGGTGTTTTGTTACAGCAGCCCAAACAGACTGTGACATTTTCTGAGAAATTTTAATGTTTTTTTTTTTTTTTAATTGGGGTATCCATGCTAGTTCTTCTGATGAGTAAACTGTTGTGGGGCTTGTTTTCTTTTTAAAATACAGAAAAATTTGTAGTTACAAATGAATGTTGTCTTCAAACCAGTCACTGTGGGAACTGATGCACATACAGCTTTTTTAACTTTTAATTAGTGTATACACAAGGCGGGTTGCACTAATGGCAAAGAATCTGCCTGCCCGTGTAGGAGACATAAGAGGCGCAGGTTCAATCCCTGGGTTGGAAAGATCCCCTGGAGGAGGGCCTGGCAACCCACTCCAGCATTCTTGCCTAGAGAATCCAATGGACAGAGGAGCCTTGCAGGTTAGCGTCCATAGGGTTGCAAAGAGTCGGACACGACTGAAGCAGTTTAGCACGCGTGTATGCATGCATACACAAGGTAAACAAAACAGAAGGGTACCAGGTGAAATATTTATCGCTCTCATTTTCTCGGCGTGACTCCCCAGAGCCAACCAGTATCCTGAGTTTTGTGTATATCCTTCCAGAGATAGTGTACAGGCAGACCTTGGAGAGAGTGTGGTTTGGCTCCAGATTACAGCAATGAAGCGAATACCACTGCAAAGCAAGTCACACAAGCTTTTTGGTTTCCCAGTACATATGAGAGTTACGCTTATACTGTAGCGTAGGGCTGTATTAAGTGTGCAATAGTATTATATCTAAAACCAAGGTACATGCCTTAATTTAAAAACAGTGCTGTTAGAAAGACGGCACTGAGGGACTTGCTCCTTGCAGGGCAGCCCCAGACCTTCAGTTTGCAAAACACAAGCAGACAAGCAGCGCAACATCTACAAAGTGCAGTGAAACGAAACACAAAGTGAGGGGTGTGTGTCTGTGCGAATGTGTGCGTCTGGAGGTACGCATCTCAGCAGAACGAGAACATCCCCGTCTGTTTTCACCACTGGAGCTCTGTCTTAGGCAGATTTCCATATCAATAGAGACCTGCTGTGTCTGGGCTGTGTTCGGTATTAACTTCTCCTTGAAAAGGGCATGAATGAAAGTAGGTAGTGAGGGCAAGTATCACGAAGTGAACACACTCTGCATCCAGCCCCCAAGAGGAGAGTTGACTTTGTTTCCTTCTTTTCCAAACTTTATACCGTTTGTGTCTTTTTCTTGCCTCGTTACACTGGCGAGGACATACGTAGCAGGGGGAAGGCACCAGCCTCCCTGTCTCTCTTCCAATTTAGCGGTAAAGCTTTGGCTGTTCCACCATTAAATATTTGCTGTAACTTTTTTGGTAGATACTTTTTGTCATACTAACAAAGTTCCCTTCTGTTCCTAGCTTGCTAAGATTATCATGAGCAGGTTTTGAACTGTGGAAAAACATTTGTTTTTTCCACGTCTGCTTGGGTGATCAGATTATTTTTTTCCTTTTTCTGTTAACGTAGCATATCACATTAACTTGGTTTTGCATGTTACCCTTGCCTTCCCGGGTTTGTCAAGAGATCTCTCAATGTCCTCTCCTAAGTGGCAGTTTTAACTACAGTCTCAGAAATGTATGAGAATGTGTTTCCTAACCTCCCATCTAACACCTGATGTCTTAAGTCTTTTTAAAAATAGGCCCAGGGACGTCCCTGGCAGCCCAGGGGCTGACACTCTCCACTCTGAGTGCAGGGGCCTGGGCTCAGTCCCAGTCAGGGAACTAGATCCCACATGCGGCAACCAGAAAGATCACGTGTGCCGCAGCTAAGACCCAGTACCGCCAAAGAAAGAAAGAAAGTCTAAAAATAATGAAAATAGGCCTGATAGGTGAAGGGGCGTGGAAGTGTCTCATTTTTGTTTTAATTTGAATTCTCCGGACACTAGTGAGGTTGAGCACCCTTTCACACACTTAACGGCCATCTGTACTTCCTGCTCTGTGAATTTCACATTCATATTCACTGACATATCTCTTTCCAACAGTTTTCCTTGGCTGTTGAGGTGTGAATCCTTCATATATGGTGCAAATTTCTTGTTTCAGTCTAACAAATTTTTTACTTGGTTTCCATCATTTATATAAATTTGAAAATTTAGCGTCACATTTATCAACCTCTCTTCTTTCTGTGCTTTAAGAATGTTGTGCTCCCTCACCCAAGTTCATGAAGATACTTTTAATGTTTTCTTCTAATATCTATGTGGTTTTGTAGCTCACCTCTTAAAAATCCACGTGGAAATTATTTTTAGAAATGCCATGAGGTGTCTTACTCACTTTATAGTCACTCAGTATCTTTCATTGACTAGTCTTGACTCCAAATGATTCGGGATCCATTTCAAAATTCAAAGGAACTTGGTTTATTATGCCAAAGCCCTGGGTTGGGAAGATCCTCTGGAGAAGGGAAAGGCTACCCACTCCAGTATTCTGGCCTGGAGAATCCCATGGACTATAATCCCTGGGGTCGCAAAGAGTCAGACCCGACTAAGCGACTTTCACTCTCTCAAGGTGTTTTTCAGTTATGTAGGTGGGATTATGTGTGTTTTAGTGCCTTTTAAAGACATTTTTATTTAAGAATAATGTTTTACACTGGTTAGGATACGGAGGAAGAAATGCTTTGAACACTGAGGAGAATCCCAAATATGAAGTCTCACAAATATTTTGCTGGGATTGCAGGAAAATGAATCTTAATTTCTGATTTAGTTGAGATTCTTTGAGTAACTTGTGATAAAACTCTAGTTCAAAGCTAGTTGAAGCAAATTAAGAACTTCCTTGACTCACATGACTGGAAATTCCAGGGCATCTTACTTTTGAGCATGGCTTGACCCAGGCTTCTGCAAGAGCCAGGTGGACAAAAGGACCTCACACTCCCATTCTTGCTTAGCGCCCCAGAGCAAGGAAGCAGGCATTTTTGGTGCCTTAAGCAGAAGGCTCCTGGGACAAGTCCTGTTTAAATTAGTTGGGCCCGGGTCTCAAGTCCATTCCTGACACGTCAGCTGCCCAGGGACAGGAGCACTGGCCAGGCCTAGGTCAGGTGCCAGGTCAGAGCGCATGGTGGACAGTTTGACAAGGCCCGCCTGAGCCGTGCGGGGTGGAGTGCAGCTGCAGAGAGGGATCTGTCCCCAGCAGCAGGAGGACGGGGAGCCGGGCCCACGGCCCCCAGCGTCCGCTCGGCTCTGCCCTCGCTTTGGAGGAGAGGGTCTCTTCTCTCAGCACGCACAGTGTCGGCTATCTGCCATCCTGTTGAGTCTCACGTTGCTGTCTTGGCTCCTGTGCAGTTGAAGGTACTGACCGACTGTGTGGTGTTTTCAAGCCTTTAACGAGATTGGCGGATACCAGGAACTAGAGAGCAGGTACCCGGAGGCCAAGCCAGCCCTCACCTGGGAAGGGAACTGGACTGCCCCAATGGAGTGCTTCATGCCACGCGCGGACGCCTTCCATATCTTCCGAGACCCCGTCACTGGAGACCTCCCCTGGCCTGGGGTCGTCTTTGGCCTCTCCACCATCTCCTTGTACTACTGGTGCACCGACCAGGTAATGAGACACGCAGCGCTGAGGGGTCTGCCCCGGGGGTAGGGGTCTTGAGGTCTCTGCCGCCACGGCAGGCTTCCCTCCCAGCCTTGTGTGGTGCCCAGATGCTGCAGCACCATGCGCTGTCTAAAAGAGGCCTCTGAAATGTGGAAAAGTTTAATGTGGCATAAAAAAAAGGGGGTGGTGGAGGACTTCCTGGTGGTCCATTGGTTGAGACTCTGCCTGCCGATACAGGAGACATGGGTTCCATCCTTGGTGGGGGAACTAAGATCCCACATGCTGTGGGGTATGGCCAAAAACCTTTAAAAAATGTAGCATGTTTAAAAAATAATAATAAAATAAATTTAAAAAAAGGGGTCTCTCCCCCAGTCCCATCTGTAGCACAGCACCTGTTTTCATTTCTTCTTCCTTCTCATTGTCTGCAAAGCACAAGTTTTTGCTCATGAAAAATGTCAGTTCTCCCAAACTGAGTCTAAAATCAAATGCTGCCAACCAATACTTCAGTTGGATTTTTTTTTCAGGACTCAAAGCTTATTCTAAAGATGACATGGTTCTACCAGCGGTCAATCACTACATTGTGAAATGTTCGTCCAGTGGAAAGGCAGTAAGGAGAAGGAAGCACAGCTGCACAGCCCACCTGAGGGAGCCTTTAGAGCGCGAAGCCGAACACAGAAGGCCGGGGCTGCGCGGTGACGCTCACCGAGCGGAGCACAGGCAGCACCGAGTGATGCTGTTTCAGTCCACACAAGTAGCAAAAGATTATAAAGAAAAGCAAGGAGGAAATAAGATGGTCATCAAAGCAGTCATTTCTGAAGCAAGGGGAAGAGTTGAGCTTAAAAAGAGGCACATGCAACAGTGTTATCGACCATCGTTAAAAAGTGGAAATGACCCAAATATCCACCAAGGAATGAACGGACAAAGCGCGTATCCATGTGTGGGGATATTATTCAGCCATAAAAAGAAATGAAATTCTGTTACATGCGACATGTTTGACGAATCTAAGAATGTTATGCTCAGTGAAAGAAGCCAGGCTCAGCAGTTCACCTGTTGTATGATTCCTTTTATATGAAACATTCAGAACAGGCAAATCCATGGAGACAAAAATCCAGTCAGTGCCTTCCAGGGGAGGAATGGAGAGTGACCACTTTTCTGGGCCTGGGTGGTGGTCTGGGTCATGAGAAGGTTTTGATGTTAAAAAGAGCTGGAGATCATGCCACCTCGGGGATGCACTAACCACTCCTGAATTGTTCACTTTAAAATGGTTAATTACAGAGACGTCCCTGACAGGCCAGTGGCTGAGACTCCTCATTTCCAACACAGGGGGCACGAGGTTGATCCCTGGTTGGGAAACTAAGATCCCACATGTTACACAGCATGGCCAGAAAGTATGTGCATTTTACCTGGATATTTAAAAAAAGGATCACGGAGAGAGGCTTCTGGGGTTCCGCAGAGTTGCACCTCTTGAATTGGGTGGTGGCTCCACGGTAATGGAACTACAGCGCTCCGTAATGCGCTATAGCGTACCTCCGTGTGTTATATCACAATAAAAAGGGTTTCAGCCTTTTATGAAAGGAGTTGTCATAGATAGCCAACCCGAGGTTGAAAATGAACAAAGTGGGAGAACTTGCCCGACCAGATATTTAAACATCGACAAAGTTACAGTAACGCAAGCAGTTTGAAATTCCCAGGAATAGACATACAGACCAACGGGAGCAGAGTCCAGAGCTCAGAGACAGACTCACATACTTGTAGGGATTTAATGTATGTTCTGGAGGCTGCACCAATCAACAAGGGAGACTTCCAGTGAATTAAAGACTTAACTGTGAAAAGGAAACCCGTACTGTAATAAGGGAAGGTAACGCTGGCGAATACTTTCTTAGTTGTGGGGAGTGTAAGTCATAGCAATTTGACCACATTGCCCGGAGGGCGTTTTAACAAAGGTGCTCTAGACAAAGTTGACGGATGATGGGCCGGAGGAGACCATTGGAAATGTTTGCAATGAGCAGGGGACTAATAGCAAACCCACAGGAAAAAGGCACTCCAGCAGGCACGCAGCCACGGGGACTAAAGACGGGCAGGCAATTTAGAAGATGAAATATAGCCCAGCATTATCAGGTGAGCGCAATTTCCAACCACAGTGAGACTGGGAGAAACCAGGACGCTTGGTGACGCCAAGCGCTGGGGAGGACGTGGCTGTCTAGGGATCCTCGTGCGGTTCTGGTGAGTGCAGACCCGGCTAGCCTGCTAGGAAGGCCTGCGTGTTGAATCAAGTCTCTATGCTGTGCTCTGTGACCGACAGTCATGTTCCCCAGAATGCACCCCCAAATCCTCACCCAGGGTCACGAGGGACCACATGTGAGGCCTTGATGACAGCATCGATCGTGCCGGGTACTGAGGTGGGCGGATGAGACCGGCTTGGGTGGCGGGGGTTGCTAACACTGAGGACTGCTTCACAGCTGTCGGCCGCCAGGCCGCCGTGCCCAGAACAGCACTGACGGAGCGCCAACCTGTGCGGACTGGAGGGCTGGCAGCCGGAAGAGCGCCGGAGCCCCGCGTGCTCTGGGATGCGGCGTGGCCTTGCTACTTGTATTCCTCCTCTTGTGCTTATCACGTGTCTCGTTATGCTGTCTTGCCTCGAAGACAAGAAAAATCCTTCTGTAAAAAGTAGAAAACAGGCCGGAACCTAACCACCACAAGCAAGAAACCCCCACACTTCACAGAACTGAGGTGTTAGATACCAAACACAAAATACGCATATAAGGAAGTAAAAGTGGGCCTGAAAACATGAGCACACAATTCCATCAAAAATGACCAGTTAGGGTTAAAACTCAAACTCCTGGAAATGCAAAATATCCTTGTTGAAATGTAAAATTCAGTAACTGTTAAAAGAACATTAAACATAGCTGAAGGAAAGAGTGAGCAACCTAGACGAGCGAACTGAAGCAATTGCCCCAGCAGCACAAACAAGTGCAAACGAGAGACTGGGCGACCCGGACGGCAGAACTGAAATAGTTCCTTCAAATCCAGGAGGAAAGAGGAGAAGCAATATTCAAAGAGAAAATGACTGAGAATTTTTACAGTCGTTGTAAGAGCAGGACTCTCCAGATTTAGGAATCACAGTGACTCCCATGCAACTCTACACAGAGTCACCTCTTGGTGAAGTTTCAGAACATGAAAGATGAGACTTTGAAAGCCCCTGAGATAAAAGATCACTTGTGGAGGAAGACAGGTATCCCCAACAGACTTAGCAGCAGCATAGCCCGAGGGAGAGGAGGAACCCTTTTGAAGGACTGAGGAAGATGCCCACTTTCCATTAGGTGCCCAGCTAAGTATTACTCAGAAGTGAGGGCAAAATAAGGTCGTACTGGGACTATCCTGGTGGTCCAGTGGCTGAGACTCCACTCTCCCAATGCAGGGGGCCCAGATTCAACCCCTGGTCTGGGAACTAGATCCCACATGCTGCAACTAAGACCCAGGACAGCCAACTAAATAAATACATATTAATAGAAGTAATAACCTTCCCTAGATAGTGAACGAGGGGCATAAGGTAAGCGGAGGTCCTGGAGAGCAGAGGGGATGGTGAGAGACGCTGGCCAGCACATGCACGGGTCTTAAGCAGTGCCTGAAAGCCATTGTGATTATGCTCACGGGAAGTAAAACACAGAACAGAGCTAAATTCGGAGACCACAATTGGAGTTCAATCTGTGCACCTGAAATTGTTGAGGAGCGTGCGAATACTGGTTTTCTTTAGATCTGAAGTTGTATCCATGTTAAAATGTTAAGGGTAATTATTAAGAGCATTAAAGTAGAATCTCTAACTTCCAAACTAGTAAAGAAAATGATTTAAGAAAAAATTTTATTTAAAAAAGAGGCAAATAAACGGACAGAAGGAAAACTGTTTTCCTTTGCCTATCGCTGTGGATGGTGACTGTAGCCAAGAAATCAGAGGACTCTTGCTTCTTGGAAGGAAAGCTATGACAAACCTAGATAGTATATTAAAAAGCAGAGACATCACTTTGCCAGCAAAGATCTGTATAGTCAAGGGTATGGTCTTTCCAGTAATCATGTACAGACATGAGAATTGAATACTAAGGAAGGCAGAGCACCAAAGAATTGATGCTTTCGAACTGTGGTGCTGGAGAAGACTCTGGAGAGTCCTTTGGTCAGGAAGGAGATCAAACCAGTCAATCCTAAAGAAAATCAACCCTGAATATTGATTGGAAGAACTGATGCTGAAGCTGAAGCTCCACTACTTTGACCACCTGATGTGAAGAACTGACTCACTGGAAAAGACCCTGATGCTGGGAAAGGTTGAGGGCAGGAGGAGAAGGGGGCGACAGAGGGTGAGATGGTTGAAGGGCATCGTTGACTCAATGGACGTGAGTTTGAGCAAACTCTAGGAGGTGGTGAGGACAGGGAAGCCTGGTGTGCTGCAGTCCACGGGGTCGCGAAGTCAGACACAACTTCCCGACTGAACAACAGTGCCCACCGTTTTAAACAAGAACTCGTCCATCGCCCCACTTGGTGACACATGGCCACCTAGGCAAGTGCTGAGGGCCCTCTGCTTGCAGCGACTTCATGCCCCACGACCGTCCCGTCCTCAGAATAGGAGTCGGCTTCGGCCCCAGCCCTCCCGCCCCTCGCCTGGAGCCCATATCCTCTGTGCACAGGGCTAAGCAGACAAGGGGAGTGCAGCCCAGCTGCCCACCTGCTCAGCAGAGGCCCCCAGGGCACCGGATGCTGCCTGGTTCCCTGAGAAGCAGTGCCTGTTGCATGAGGCAGGACCACTCTGGGGTTCTTCCTTCTATTAAGAAAGCAATGCATTTGGAAAAGCAAGAAAGCCTTAGAGGAACACAGGAAACTCCTGCCCGTCAGGATTGGCCGCCGTCGCTGCACCAGTTTACCCCTACGGACTGTCTCTAGGCGCAGAGTCGCGGCCTCAGCGCGACTGCTGACCCCGTGCCTTTTAGTCGGTGTCCCGCTCCGAGCGCTCTCCTCCTGACTGCAGTATGCCTTGAGCATATCAGTTTGCGCCTGCAGAATGCTGCCTTCTCTCCACGCAGCGGAGCACATCTGCATGCTCTTTCTCACGTGCTTCTCCATCTGCCCGCGCGTGCTCCTGCTCGGGCGGCGTGCACACCGCCTCTTAGAGCCCGTGACGCTGGCTGTGACGTGCCCCCAGGAGCCTTGGCGTGCAGGGTCTCCCCTGGTTGGCTTCCGCTGGGACGAGTGAGGTTGGCCCTAGCTCTGAACGCCCATTTGTTGCGAGGGACACACCTTGCTGGGATTGATGTCACGAGCAGAGGCGCTCTGTGTCCTCTGGGAGGGAGTCTCGTCCTTGCCGGGGGGCAGCTGGTAAGCGTCGCACCGCTGTGCTGGGCGTGCGGCCTTAGCGATGAGGCCAAGGGCAGGCTGCCCCCATCCGCTCGGGCAGCTGTGCGCGGAGCAGGGCCTGCTGCATGTCCACGTGTCTCCTGAGGCCCTGCGTGCCCGGGGGCGCCGGACGAGCGGGGTGAGCGGCCGGCACCCCTGCTGCTGCAGGCCCCAGCTGTCCTGTCCTGTCTGTGCGGGGGCAGCCCAGGCTCACACATGCTGAGAAAGCCACCCCCCGCCCCCACCTGTGTCCTCTGCAGACTTTCGTCCAGGGCTGCCTGGCAGGGAAGAACTTGTCCCACGTGAAAGGCGGCTGCGTCCTGTGTGGGTTCCTGAAGCTACTGCCCATGTTCAGCATCGTCATGCCAGGAATGATCAGCCGTGTCCTGTACACAGGTAACTCCTGCTCTGCCGCACTCACACTGAGCGCCTTCCTGGCTCTCCGGCCTCGGGAGGGCAGCTTGCTGGTGTCAGGGTGCCCCAGGGTGCTTTCTTGGGGGCCGATGGGTTTAGATGAGGGGCACGGCTGAGCAGAAGTCTGGCAGGGACCATGGAGGCAGGTGGCAAGAGAGAGATGGCAGAGGGGCAAGTTGGTAGGGGGAAGAGGCTGACCCTCCCTGCAGCCGCTGCTGGGTCTCTGTATGGGGCTGAGGCCCAGCCCTCGGGGAGGTCACCGCGGGCATCCCTGTGTGAGCCTTCCCGCGTGCCGGGTGCCGGGTGCCGTCACCCCTCTCACAGCCCAGGGGCGGCATGTGTATGAAACCCCCAAAACAACCCACGTTCTTCCCATTCAGCACTACAAAAACGTCCCCGCTTCCCTGAGCGAGCCGTCATAATTTTGTGATGTCCCTCACCCCCATTTCAGCCCCATTTTACTGGCTGTGCTGCCTCTCGGTACTAGATTTGTTTATCCCTTATACCTTTATGGGGAGAAGGGCATGGCAGCCCACTGTAGTATCCTTGCCCGGAGAATCCCATGGACAGAGGAGCCTGGCAGGCTGCAGTCCGCAGGGTCGCGTAGAGTCAGACACGACTGAGCGAGGAACAGCTCTACGCCTTTATGGTGTACGTGCTCCGAGGGCGCGGCCACTGGGGTGGAGCGGGCCGCTCCCGTGGCGTCTCCTGCCGCAGTGCCCGACAGGCCTGGCAGACGAAGAGGCACGTGCAGGAGACGTGGCTGAGCGTAGTGCAGCCGCCAGTCTGCCCTGGAGACGTGCTGCTCTTACTGCTGACTCCTTCCAGTCCCAGCAGAGAGGCGTGCTCCAGCTCCGCACCCCAGCTCTGCTGTCTGGCTGTCAGGCGGCTCTTTCTGGAGCCTCACCGGTGGTGCCCCCTCAGAAGGTAGAAAACAGGCCCCATGGGACGTCCCTGGTGGCCCAGTGGTTAAGACGCTGCCCTCCAGCGTGGGTTCGGTCCCTGATCAGGGAGCTGAGGTCCCCGGTGCCTCTCAGCCAGAAAACCAAACCATAAACAGAAGCGGTATTGTGACACGTTCAGTAAAGACTTAAAAAGTGACCCGCATTAACAGAAAGAAGTCTGTAAACTGTGTAAAAAGAGAAAATAGTCCCCTCGCCTCTGCTCCCTAGGACCCCAGAGTCCCCTGGGCTTGGCGGCCCTGCCTCCGCAGCCCCCCTGCACAGCACAGATGACCCCCCTACTGAGGAGGAAGACGGGGCGACATCTGCGAGCCCTGGACTCTAGGGGTGGCTGGGGGGTGGAGGGCGGCGGGACGCAGGGAGAGCCAGCCTCCCGCGCCTGCCCCCCCCCGACTCTGCCTACCCACCAGGTGAAGAGAGTTGGTGGATTGCCCTGGGGACTGCACTGGGGTCTGGGAGGCGAGGGGCCTGGGACCACTTGTTCTCAGTCCTAGAAAGAGCCAGACTCTGCGATGGTATCCACACGCCTGGGGGTTTGAATAGAGCCAGAGAGGCGCTCAGCACAAAAGCTGGGCCTCCACCCGCTTCCTGGGAGAGGGTGGCTTTCCAGTAACGCGAAGGCCTCTGGCCTAGATTCTGGGTCTCATGCGTCCAGAGCCGGGGTTTGCACACCCCCAGGTGGTGGTTCGTCACTCTGGCCTGCTGGGGCAGTCCCTGTGTTAGTTGGGGCTCTAGGTGGAAAATGATGTCATTTGAGCTCCTTCAAGCTGGTGTGCTCGCAGTCTCTCTGTTGTGAGTTGACCACCAGTGGCGCCAGGCTTCCACCCTCCAGCCCAGAAAGCCCCGGAAAGAGTGCTTCCTTTCTGCGCCTGGGCATAAATGCCAGGGGAGTCTCAGCGGGCCCACTTGAGTGGCAGGGGCCAGTCCCTGTGGGGGAAGGTGTGTCCGGAATGGCCAGGGGCCCAGGGGCCCTTCTCGGACCACACCGAGGGGGACTGGGGGCCTGCTGGCTGGGGGGCGGGAGCGGGGCCGGGCAGAGGACAAGCCGCCCCTTGGTTTTCATGTGCTCCCCTGACCTCCCCTGTGAAACTGCTTGCTCTCCGAGTAAACCCAGGCCTGCCTGCCTCTTCCTAGTCCACGAGCATTCCTCGTTTCTGCTCTCTCAGGTGGTAGCTTTTTATCCCTCATTTAAGCTCACGGTGGCCTATCACTTTCCCTTATTTACTTGCCTTTGTCCACATTTCTCCCCAAACCCTCTGAAACAACAGCCCCTGCAAGATGAAGGGAGTAAGGTCAAGAGCAGCCCTCCAATCAGAGTGAGGCTGAGTCACTGTTTGCTTCTCCAGCACTGACTGGGTCACCGGAAGTCTTGCTGGGGTCACAGGACTGGCTGCGGGTTAAGCAGTGAACTGGCAGAAGCCCCCGCCTCCCCCAGCCTCCACCCCGAGCTCCTGGTGAGCCGGAGGCCCATGCTGGTGCGACTGTCTCTTTGCAGATAAGGTGGCGTGTGTGGTACCTTCAGAGTGTAAGAAGTACTGTGGCATCCAAGCCAGCTGCAGCCCCATCGCCTACCCACTGCTGATGGTGGAGCTGCTGCCTAGTGGTAAGCAGCGGAGCTGTGCCTGGGGCCGGGAGCTGACGGTCCCAGGGGAGGCGGAGGCTGCCGCGTTGCTGGAGCCTCGGGGCCTCCTCACTTGGACTCTCGGGTCTCACTGGCATTTGCACCAAGTAGGGGGTGGCCCTCTGGGTCGGGGGGGGGGCCCCGCCGAGCCTGTACCCTCCCCACCCCGCCACCACAGATGGTTCATGGAAACACAGAGGGGAGCAAGGTGGCATCCCGCTCGCAGGGAGCTCAGGCCAGTGGGACAACAGAGGGGTGGCTTTCCTCTCACCTGCTTCCCCACCTTCAGAGGAGCTGAGCCAAGAGTACACGCTTCTTAAATTCCACATTAGCTTTGTGTACCAGCAGGCCAACAGCACGGAGACGTCGATTCCCTTAAAATACGCTGTAGACGGCTCCCCTGAAGGAAGCGCCAGCTGCCCCACAGCTCAGGAAGGAGGCTACCTGGCTTCGCCAGCCGAGCCTTTGCACGGGGCTGCGGCCCAGGCCGTGGGGCGCTGGGAGGGCTGCCTGGCCTGTCCCCGATGAATAGGGGTGGGGGGCGCTATTGCACGGGCCCTGTTACCCCCCAGGCTCTCCTGTTGCATGAGGGACTCGCTCTCCAAAGTCCCTGCCACTGAGCAGCCTTTCAGGTCAAAAGCTGAGCTTGTCCTGTTTATAGCTAGCGTTTGTTGAGTACTTGGCCAATGTTGGCCATTGTCTTCACCTTAACTACAGCCCTGTGTGGGAGGTAGTTTTAAACCCACCTTGCAGATGGGAACGGTGAGGCTCAGGAGCTGCGTCACTTGCCTAATGCTCTGGTCCTCTGGGTCTCATCTGTTAAAGGGGGACACCAATGGTTTCCTTTCCACAGGGCTGCAGGGGGCCCCTCAGGCTGATGTCCAAAGTGACCACTCTGGTTATGATACAAGGACCCAGCAGGAGACTGCGAGGCTTGTCACAGAGCAAGGACAGCTTCATGCACTGACCCAGCTTGGCTGGACTGCCACCCTGAGCAAATTCAGTGCGTAAGAATGCTCCTAGGCAGGCCTCAGGCACCTCCTGGGGCGGCTGGGGTGCTGGAGGCCCAGGCAGTGTTCTTCTCTCGCAGGCGTTCGCGGCTTGGTGGTGTCTGCCCTCTGGGCCTCTCTCATGTCCTCCCTGACTGCTGTTTTCAGTAGTGCCAGCGCTGTATTCACCATGGACATCTACCCCCATATCCGGCCGACGGCCACGAAAAAGGAGCTCATGATAACAGGAAGGTGAAGTATTCCTCTAATCTCACGAGTTTCTGCTGTCAGTGAAATGAGGCCCCCAATAAGTCATTACGTGATACATTTAGGCTCTCAGAACTGACTCAATAGAAAAGACCCTGATGCTGGGAAAGATCGGCAGTGGGACGAGAAGGGGACGACCAAGGATGAGATGGCTGGATGGCATCACTGACTCGGTGGCCGTGAGGCTGAGTGAACTTTGGGAGTTGGTGATGGACAGGGAGGCCTGGCGTGCTGGGGTTCGTGGGGTCGCAAAGAGTCGGACACGACTGAGCGACTGGACTGAACTGTTGTATATGGAGTTAGCATTTTTACATGTGGGATGGTGCTGCTTGTTTTTTGTTGCAGTTTTGCAATGAAGATGTATTGCTTTTATAATCACAAAGGAAATTGTTTCCACTTGGGAGAAAATTAAGTGGCGAGCACAGCGATAATGAGCATAGTTTATCAACACCCCCCAAAGTAGTCCTTATGAACGAGTGTGTGTTCATTATTCCAGTGTCTCTTTCAGGCCTCAGGACAGCCTTTAAAGGTAAATTTCAGTTCTTGTTCTTACTATACAAATGGGGGGTAGTGGCTCAGAAAAGGGAGCTGGTCTGCCTGACCACATGGTAAGCAGAACTCACCCGTCTCAGGGCTACACCATCAACCAGGAGGCTACAAATGCTGGGCATAAGATGGGTACGAATGTGTAGACATGGGCCTTGACACCCTTCCATAGGGTGATCCACCTCGAACCCCACACACTGAACTTAGTCTGCGTTGAACCTCAAATGCTCTCTTCGTTCCGCACCTCTTGCTCACTGTCTTAACCTGTGTGACCCCTGCAAACTGAGTTTGCTCTGACATTTTGATTAGCATTTCATTCTTTAAAAAGCACTTTTGTGAGAAACTTTAAGAAACAGATACAAGTTTTATGTAAATTGTTATAGAACATGGGGAGAAAGAGAGGACATATTCATTTTATAAAGCTCAAGATACTGATGCCAAAACCTAACAGGTACAGCACAGGAGAAATTAAAACTAAAGCCTCATCTCACTGTTAAATACCGATGCAAAACTAGTAAATAAAATAGTGGACACAAACCCAACTAAATACTAAAAAGAATGTTAGAAGGATGACACTTCATTGCCAGCTGTGATTATTTTCCCGAGTGTAAGAGTGGTTCGATATTAGAAAATGTGGTAATATACCTTACCATATTAATAGATCAAAAGAGGAAACTCATATATATCCAGATGATGAAAAAGTATTTCATAGAATAGGTACCTTTCAACCCAGTAAAGTGTATCTGTATCACCCTAAAAATCAAGTCAGGTCTAATGGAGCTAGAAAGAAACAAGGAAAGAATGTCCCTCTTTACCGCTGTATTTGTACTACCATACGTGTAAAATAAAATATATCATATATATAAAACTAGACCTACAGGTGAAGCTAGCAGACAGAGACTTTGAAATAACCATGATTTATATGTACAAGGAAATAGTTGGAAAGATGTATAAAATAGATGAAAAGAATTTGGAATTTTTCCAAAGAATTAGAATTTGTAAAAATGAGAAGGTCTAGAATTGAAAAACAAGTATCTGAAATTAAGAACTCAGTGGTGGGGACTTCCCTGCTCGCCCGGTGGTTAAGACTCCCCCTCGCAGTGCAGGGGAGGCAGGTTTGACCCCTGGTCAGGGAACTGAGACCCCACATGCCTCAGGGTCACTGAGCCCACGTGCTCCGAAAGGCCCTGCATTGCGCAGAGATCCTGCGCGCTGCAGCTAAGACCTGGGGCAGCCAAACGAGGTAAAAAAAAAACAACTCAATGGGCTAACAAGGGATTGGCTGAAGCAGGGGACACAGTAAGTGGCTTGAAAATGGATCAGTCGACAAAGTCCAAGACCAAGCACGCAGGAAAAAAAGACACACGTGGAGCACAGCTGAACATATTACGGCATTGGAATTATGTATGTGTAACTGTAGAAGCAATTTTGAAAAGATAACAACCAAGAATGTTCCAGATATCTGCACAGCTATCGAGAGACGCAGGAAATCCCACAAATCTCAGGCGCGATAAATCCAAAGGAGACCATACCCAGATCACATGGCGGTGGAGCTGCTGGAGACAGAGACAGACGACCTGTGGAGCAGCCAGAAGCAAGGGAAGCGCATTGCCTGCAAACGGCGACCAGGACATGGACAGTGGCGTTCTCAGCAGAAACCGCCAAAGCCAGGAGACGGCGGAATGACATCCTCAAGTGCTAGGAACAAACTGCCCCCCTGAAATTCAATACCTGTCAGAACAGCCTCCGGAGTGAAAGTGAAACAAACGTGTTCTGATAAATGCAAGTTGAGAGAATGTATTCCACTGGAATTTCATGATAAGAAATACCAAAGGGGAGTCTTAGGCTGCAGGAAAAATAACCTGGATGGAAGAGTTGACCTTCAGAGAAGGATGGAGAGTGCCATCAAGTGTGAGTATATGGGAAATGGAAGAGAGTGGGTGCTGACATCAATAATGAGAAACGCCTGTGGGAGCAGCAAGCCAGAGGAGCAGAGCACACGCCGGGAACCCCAGCGGGAGCGAGAGCAGCTGCACGGAGCAGAGATGGTCCCAGGGTCTCTGGCACCACACCGGGGTGTGCCAAGGGTACGTGTGTGGCCTCCAGACTGAACGGTATAAGGACAGCTCTAGGATGCGTAACAAGTCAGTAAAACACGAACGAGCCAATAAAATATTTGATTAGCCCAAAAGAAGTCAGGAGAATTAAAATTAAGTGAAAGGTAGGTTGGACAGAAAACAAGTAATAGAGTGATTTCCCCGGTGGCCCAGTGGTTCAGACTCTGTGGTTCCGATGCAGGGGGCTCACATTGAGTCCCTGGTCCAGGAACTGAGATCTCATGTGCCTTGAGGTGGGGGGAGGGGAGAAAAGAGAAACATAGGCTGTGTACATGTACCACACATTCTTTATTCATTCATCCGTTAACGAACATTTAGGCTTTTCTCTCTCTTGGCTATTAAAACCAGGATAAAGTGCACAGTGATCTCTTCAAGGTAGCAATCCGTGTTTCCTTTTGATATATACCCAGAAGTGGAACTGCCAGGTCATGTGGCATTTCATGCAAAGATGGGCACAATAAAGGACAGAAATGGCCAAAGATATTAAGAAGAGGTGGCAAGAATACTCAGAGGAACTATACAAAAAGATTTTAATGACCCAGATAACTACAATTGTCTGATCACTCACCCAGAGCCAGACATCCTGGAATGTAAAGTCAAGTGGGCCTTGGAAAGCATCACTATGAACAAAGCTAGTGGAGGTGATGAAATTCGAGTTGAGCTATTTCAAATCCTGAAAGATGATGCTGTGAAAGTGCTGCACTCAATGTGCCAGCAAATTTTGGAAAACTCAGCAGTGGCCACAGGACTGGAAAAGGTCAGTTTTCATTCCAATCCCAAAGAGGGGCAATGCCAAAGAATCCTCAAACTACCACATATTTGCACTCATCTCACACGCTAGCAAAGTAATGCTCAAAATCCTCCAAGCCAGGCTTCAACAGTATGTGAACCATGAACTTCCAGATGTTCAAGTGGGATTTAGACAATGTAGAGGAACCAGAGATCAAATTGCCAATATCTGTTGGATCATCGAAAAAGGAAGAGAGTTCCAGAAAAACATCAATTTCTGCTTAATTGACTATGCCAAAGCCTTTGACTGTATCGATCACAATCAACTGTGGAAAATTCTGAAAGAGATGGGAATACCAGACCACCCAACCTGCCTCTTGAGAAACCTATATGCAGGTCAGGAAGCAACAGTTAGAACTGGACATGGAACAACAGACTGGTTCCAAATAGGAAAAGGAGTACGTCAAGGCTGTATATTGTCACCCTGCTTATTTAACTTATATGCAGAGTACATCATGAGAAACGCTGGACTGGAAGAAACAGAAGCTGGAATCAAGATTGCCGGGAGAAATATCAATAACCTCAGATATGCAGATAACACCACCCTTATGGCAGAAAGTGAAGAAGAGCCTCTTCATGAAAATGAAAGAAGAGAGTGAAAAAGTTGGCTTAAAACTCAACATTCAGAAAACGAAGATCATAGCATCCAGTCCCACCACTTCATGGCAAATAGATGAGAAACAGTGGAAACAGTGAAAGAGTTTATTTTTCTGGGCTCCAAAATCACTGCAGATGGTGACTGCAGCCATGAAATTAAAAGACACTTGCTTCTTGAAAGAAAAGCTATGACCAACCTAGACAGCACATTCAAAAGAGACATTAGTTTGCCGACAAAGGTCCGTCTAGCCAAGGCTGTGGTTTTTCCAGTGTTCGGGTATGGATGTGAGAGTTGGACTATAAAGAAAGCTGAGCGCTGAAGAATGGATGCTTTTGAACTGTGGTGTTGGAGAAGAGTCTTGAGAGTCCCTTGGATTGCAAGGAGATCAAACTGGTCAGTCCTAAAGGAAATCAGTTCTGAATATTCATTGGAAGGACTGATGCTGAAGCTGAAACTCCAATACTTTGGCTACCTGATGTGAAGAACTGACTCCTTGGAAAAGACCCTGATGCTGGGAAAGATTGAAGGCAGGAGGAGAAGGGGACAACAGAGGCTGAGATGGTTAGACGGCATCACCGACCCGACGGACGTGAGTGTGAGTGAGCTCTGGGAGCTGGTGATGGACAGGGAGGCCTGGCGTGCTGCCGTCCGTGGGGTCCCACAGAGTCAGACACGCCTGAGCGAGTGAGTGAACTGACCTGAACTGTGGTTCTGTTTTCCGTTTCTCGAGGAACCTCCATCCTGGTTTCCACAGTGGCTGCACCAGCACACCCTCCCAGCAGCAGTCCGCAGCGCTCCCTCTTCTCCACCTCCTCACTTGCCGTCTCTCGTCTTTTTGACGGCAGCCATTCTAACGGGTATGAGGTGGTATCTCATTGTAGTTTTTTGCCTTTCCCTGATTAGTGATGTTGAGCACCTTTTCGTGTACCTGTTGGCCATTTGAGTTCTTCTTTGGAAGAGAGTTTGTCAGGCCCTCTGTCCATCTTTAATCCTGCTGTCACTGCTGTTGAGGCTGCCGAGCTCCTCCTCTCGGATCAGGGGTCACGCTGCTCTGTGTACGTAGCGTGCCTTCTTTCCTGTGTGTTTACAATTTTCCCTTCATTTTTGGTTTTCAACAGTTTTGTTATGGGTGTGCTGGTTGGGTCTTGCTGAAATTCTTAATCTGTAAATCAATGTTTTTCACCAGATCTGGGAAATTGTTGACCATTATTTCTCTGCATACCTGTCTGCTGCGTCCCTCTTCTGCTCACACACATATTAGCCTTTGGATATTGTCCCACAGCTCACTGAGCACTGTTTATTTTTAATTTTTTTTCTCTGTGTTCGTCAGTTTCCGTTTTCATCAGTCCCCCTTGAGGATGTTGGCCCTTTCTTCTGCCATTTCCAATTTACTGTTAAGGCCAACCTGTGAGTTTTTCATTTCATATTTTCAACTGGAATTCTAGTTCTGGAGTATCTGTTTGGTTTGTTTTAAAATTTTTTTTCTAATATTCCATTTTCTGTCTTAATTTCCCATCTGCTCACTCGTAACTATAATTTCCTCCGAACCCTTTAAGATAACTATAGTAGTTGCTGTGAATTCTTTGGTCATTTTAATACCTGAACCATCTTCGGGTTGATTTCCATTGGAGGTCTTACTTCTCCCCATTCCTAGAAAAGCTTATTATATACTTAACATTGTAGATAATAGAAATTCTGGATCATGTTCCTCTGAAGAATATTGACTTTTGTTCAAGTATGCAGGTAAATTCCTAGTTGATTCCCTTGAACTTAAGGAGGCCTGTTTTTTTTTTTAATTAATTTATTTTTTATTGAAGGATAATTGCTTTACAGAATTTTGTTGTTTTCTGTCAAAGCTCAGCGTGAATCAGGCATAGGTATGCACGTCTCCCCTCCCTTGTGAACGGCCCTCCCATCTCCGGCCCCGCCCCGCCCCTCTAGGCTGACACAGAGGAGCCTGGCGCTTATGCTTGGTTACGCGCCTCTATCCCCGCCTTGCCCCTCTAGGCTGACACAGGGCGGCCTGGTGCTTATGCTTGGTTATGCGCCTCCGTGTCGGTTTTCTCTAGTCCTATAGCGAATTCTTAGTCCCGGACACGCCCTCTGCTTCCAAGGCATGGCTCTTCAGGGGTTTCAGTGGAAAGCTGTAGGTGGTTCCCTCTGCAGGCAATGGAATCTGTGCTCAGCCTTTTCTGTCTTTCACCAGTTGCTCGGTTGCTCGTTGTGGACTGTTGGGCAGTTTTCCGGCGTGAGCAGGCGAGGGCTTAAGGGAGCCGACACCAATCTGTAAAGCCAGGTGCATCACTGCTCCGTTTGAAATGTGTAGAAATGTGTTATCCCTCAAGAAAGTAACATTCTCCATGTATTGTCTATTTTAAGCATGACCACCTCAAGACACACCCTCCAAATGTGGTGGAAATCTACCCACGATCCAGCCCAGAAGTTGAAGGGGCTTCAGGAACCCTCGGGCCCCGTTAGAGTGCAGGGGTGTGGCTGTCTCTGCCACACTTCAGGAATGGGCGTCTGAATTTGACCTAAGGCGTAATTAGGACGAGCGCATAGTTTATGATTTGCAGATATTTTATTGGCAGGTTACAAAAACCCAAAAACTCATCAAACTGTCATTGACTTTTGGTTTAACTTCCAGGTTTTTTGTTATAGTCTTGCTTGCTGTCTCCGTCGCCTGGGTCCCTGCTCTGCAAGTAGCTCACAGGAAGCAGCTGTTTGAGTACATGCACTCGGTGCTGAGCTACCTGACGCCCCCTGTGGTTGCCGTGTTCCTGCTGGCCATATTTTGTAAGAGAGTCACTGAGCAGGTAGGTGGCTCCCACAGCAGGGTGGGCTGGCGGGAGGCAGCCTCTGATCTGTCCTCTGCCCTCCCAAGGCCATCCGCCTCCAGCTGTGCCGTGCATGGGGCAGAGCGCATGGGGCCCTCCTGCACGCTTGTCTAGCCACAGGAGGGCCCTCTGCTGTTGGTCTCTGCAGGAGGATGCTTTCCTGCTCAGAGATGTCAGACGCTCAGGGGGATGTTCAGTCCCAGGCTCCTACCACCTTCCCTGCGCAAAGACCGTCTCTTCCACCACATGTAGAACTAGATAAAGTCCCAACTAACAGTCTGATCGTCTCACCCGTAAGACTGGGAGCACGGTTTGCCAGAACGTTTTCACTGGTTAGTGGACTCACATCCTGACCTGTTTCTCCTGCCTTGCACACGTTCTGAGCTCAGCGCCTCTGAGACCTGGCTCCCGCCTGCCCACCGGCCCTGGCCTCTCCGCACGCAGCCCCCGGGCCCAGCCGCTGCTGGTCGCGTGCGCTGCTGACTGCCTCTCCCCTGCCCTCTGCGGCGCCTCTCCTTCCCCACGGAGTCTTTGCTTTGCCGTGAGAGTCTTTGTGCACCTCCATCTGGCTGCTGGCTCCTGCCGGCTCAGGCCAGGCTCAGTCCTCCAGGCCAGTTGGCTAGTGCTTCCTGCTCTGCTCAGCTTGTGGGCGCACGCTCAGTCACTCAGTCGTGTCCGATTCTTTGTGACCCCCTTGGACTGTAGCCCACCAGGCTCCTCTGTCCATGGGGTTTTCCAGACAGAAATACTGCAGTAGGCTGCCATTTCCTGCTCCAGGAGATCTTCCCCACCCAAGGACTGAACCCACACGAGGCCTGAGCCTCATGCGCTGGCGTGGGTTCTTTACCACCAAGCCACGGCTCCGCTCACCAGGACTCAGTTCAGCACCGAGAATGGGGCGAGGGGCATCTGGGTTCCGGAAATGCTCCTCCCTGTGCTTGCTTGGGAGAGCTGCGGGCAAGAGGAGCAGGTGGCCAGGATGATGTACCTCCCACCTCTGAGTCACTCTCGGGGTGTTGGGGCCTGCCACCGAGGGAGGCTGGGGAGCTTGCCAGTGGCGTCCGGCTCAGTGCTGGTCCAAGGTCACAGCATATTATGGGTCCCTTCCTTGGCCTAGAGAACTTCTCCAGGCCGTCTCTCTCACCCTCATCTGTCGCTTGGTCTTCCCTTTCCTGCACGTCTCCTTCAATAAATGGAGCCTGTGGGCCGCTCACCCGGCCTTTGGTTTCAGTTCTTTCTCCAGGACTCTTGCCACACACTGCATCCTCTCCTCCTCCGACATCCAGCCTCCCTAAGACTGGCTCCAAGCCCAAGTCCAAGTCCTCACGCTAAGGAGTGCAATGTCTCGGCGGAGGAGACAGATGATACCCAGTGACTGAGAGTGGAGTAGTGCTGCTTAAAAGTAAAGAAGGGGGGAAAAGTAAAGAAGTATCATGGAGGTGAGCAAGGCAGACGCTGGGGGCAGGGCGTGGGGGCACAAGGGCATCAGCCAAGGCAGTGGGGGAAGATTTCCCCTAAGAAAGTGGCCTACAGCCTGAGTCCTGAAGGTTGAGCCCGAACCACCAAGATCTGGGGAGAGACCAAAGCAGAAAGAAGGGCACGTGCAGGGGCCTGGCAGACGGAGAGGGCACGCCTGGTGGCCGGCGGGGACCAACGGGAGGGTGGAGCCAGGCGAGGTCAGCTGGGCCGCTGAGCCTTGCTGCTCAGGGCGGCCAGGAGAGCCTCAAGGGCTTCCGCAGAGGCAGGGCACCGCCTGACCCACGCTTCGAAGAGCTCACGCAGGCTCCTCGCACTGCAGGCGAGCAGAGACCAGGAAGGGAGTCCCCCTGTGTGAGAGACAGCGGACGATCGCGACAGAGGTGGTCTCCATGGAGATGACAGCATGGCTTGCTGATGGATCGGTGGCAGGGCAGGGTGGCAGGAGGGGAACCAGGGCTGTCTCCTGGGGTCTGCGCCTGAGGAGCTGGGGAGACGGAGGTCTTCTCGGACACTGTTTGGGATGCGTCCTCATCTGACTTAGACGTGTCTCCAGTACTCCCTGAGTTCTCCGATGGACTTGGTAGAGTGTGCGCGCCTCTCGGGTCTTGGTTCTGCCCTGGGTGGTGTCGTCTCCTGGTGCCGAGACAGCTCTGCGAGGTGCGTGAAGCCCTTGCCCTGCCGGGTTCAGCTCCGGAACCAGGCGACCCGACTCGGTGCCGCCTTGCTCCTGGTGACTCGGGCCCCTCCTCTGCCAGGGCGCCTTCTGGGGGCTGGCCAGCGGCCTTGTGATCGGCTCCCTTCGCATGCTGACCGAGTTTGCCTACGGGCCCTGGAGCTGCTCCGAGAACAGGCAGTGCCCCCGGATCGTCTGCGGCGTGCACTACCTCCACTTTGCCGTGATCCTCTTCACCGTCAGCCTCCTCACCGTCCTGGGCGTCTCCATGTTCACCGTGCCCATTCCAGACAAACACGTGAGTGCGGCGGCGGGCGTGCTCCGGGTCGGCCCACGGCCCCTGCATCCTGGGAGCAGCTTGGGAGAAAAGCAGCTGAAGAGAAGCCGGAGGGCTGGGGGTCAGGGTGACATACGGGTTAGAAATAGGCAAGTGACCTCCGTGCCTCAAGCACAGAGCCGAACTAAAAGGCAATCTTCCAATGAAGTATTCACCGAGAGTGAGACGTTTGAGTTTTAAAATACAAGTTTTCTGTGAAGCGCTGAGATCACTCACTCTGGTGTGAGTTAATGTAAGCAGGGTCATCCTGGCCGCCGGCCTGGCCAGTGGGGGTCCTGGTGGGGGTTGGGGGGGCGGCGGTAATGCCCGCAGAGCTGTGGCCAGCAGCCCGCACGCCCCAGCCACTTGCCCTGCCCAGGAGGAGGTGTCTGCTACTCTAGTTGGAATGTAAAATGCCTGGGCTCAGAGGAGTACGGTCACTTGTCCCTGACTCCAAAACTAGCCAGTGGCCCTGCTGGGCCTGAGCAGACGCCAGTGTGTCACCTGCATGGGCATGGCCAGAGGGCCTAGCAGGGCTCCCCAGGGCTTGGCTGAGCTGGAGGCCAGCAGGGAGGGTCCTGGGTGTCCAGGGTGAGAAAGGGGAGGAGGTGCTCCGGGGGAGGGGCCTGTGAGGCCCCTTCCCCTGGGTCTGGACGAGAGCTGGGCCAGCTTTCTGCACCTGCAGACACCTGCTGAGTGTGAGCGGCTGAGCCCTGCCGGGGCTAGGCCACTGGGTACCAAAATGAGGCAGGCCAAGCCTCCCCTGGGCTGTGCGTGAGCGCTTGTCTCTGACAGCCAGGAGGTTCTTCCGGCAGGAAATCAGCCCCTGGGTCCGCCCTGTGGGTGACCCAGGAGCAGCAGACCAGGGGTGAGGGGCCACTTCTCCCAGCCTGGAGGGCACAGCTTCCTGGACCTCAGTCGCCAGAAGGCACCAGAAGGTACGAAGGTGTGCCTCGTACCCCCAGTGTCCAGCCCAGGACACTGAGCTCGCCCTTTGCGAGGCCAGAACTGAGACCTGGGGTTCCCGAGCACCATGCTTTCACCACCCCACCGCTTCCTTCCTCCCTTGTTGGAACCAATGACCACACCTCTTTTCAGCCCCTGGAGACCCTGGTGCCCAGCTGTGACACCGTAAGCCCCGACGATAGGGCCCTGGTGGTGACAGGCCCCTTGCCTCCCCTC
The DNA here is from genome assembly GCF_014754425.2 of Oryx dammah. Taxonomy (NCBI): domain Eukaryota; kingdom Metazoa; phylum Chordata; class Mammalia; order Artiodactyla; family Bovidae; genus Oryx; species Oryx dammah. Next base: position 70,698,704 of record NW_024070196.1, on the reverse strand, counting down.
AGCTCCACCGCCTCTGTTGGAGTTTGCGGAACAGCCAAGAGGAAAGGGTGGACCTGGACGAGGACACAGAGGTGAAGAGCCCCGAGCCCCAGGCAGAGCCAGGTGAGAGGGGAGCTGGAAGCCAGTGACCGGAGGGGCCTGCTCCCACCCCCGAGCCCGCGGTCTGCACTCCCAGAAGCGCCTCGAGGTGGAGGCCCCGTGATGCCTCTGAGACCCCGCTCTGGGGTTCTGGCCCAGGAATATGGAGGTGGGAGGTGTCAGCATGTGCAGGGGGAGGAGGGGAGGGTCTGGCACAAAGCTAAGGGCAGAGAAACAGAAGTGTCTGGCGATCTAGAAGTGTCTGTGGTGGGGCGGGAGGGATGCACGGATTACCATGTGCCCCAGGATGGGGTGGGGGAGGGACAGCGGGTCACGGCACCTCTCACAGCGGTTCAAGCCAGAGGCTCCTGGGAGCAGGCAGGCGTTGTCCGCAAGGAGCAGTGGGCAGCTGCCCCCGCGAGGGTGCCAGGGACGCCGCTATGGACACCTGAGTTTCAGTCCCAGCAGCAAGAGTGTCCAGGAGAGGCTTGGGTTGGGGTCTCCTGGAGGCCCAGGGAAAAGCCCTCAGCAGGGGGTCAGAGAGGCGTGTGGGGCCGTGGGGAGGGCGCCAGCACCTCCTGAAGCTCTGATGCAAACGGGATTAAAGCCTACCGGGATTAGTGCTGAGTCTGCAGCAAGGGACCAGGGCGGGGGGTGGAGGGGGCGCTGTGGCAGGTATGTCTTGGAGACATCGTCCTGGGGCCCCGCCTCCAGTGCTGCCAGGGGCCCTCTCCTGACACCCACAGCCAGGCGGCCCCGGGTCTCTGGAGGGTGCCACGTTCTCGGGAGCACTCTCCCTGGGGGACGGGGGAAGCTGCCCGTCAGGGCCAGTGTGCAGGGCCTGTCCTTGGGGCCCCTCGCAGTCCTGTTCTCAGTCGTGGGTGGGCAACCATGAAGACGCTGTGCACACCTGCCGTGCAGCCGCCGGGTGTGACGGGGCCACTGTCGTCCCTGTTCAGAGACGGGGAGACTGCGGCCCCACCCAGGAAGTGTCTGCCCCAGCTTGCACACGACCCAGCGGTGGTGGGCCTGGGGAGGTCGGGCACAGGCGGGCTGACTCCAGAGCGCACGCTCTCGGCCACTGGCCTGTCCCACCTCCCTTCATTCAGCCCTTGGGCTGTGGCCAGATGGTGGGTCAGCTCTCTGGGCCTGGCAGCCGACAGCGGCATCTGAGAGGCCGGGCCTCGCCTCTGGGGTCCCTGGCGGCGGCCCCTCCCCCGTGACACAGGCCCCAGCAGCAGCGGCTGCTGAGTTCCACAAGCCCGGGTGCTGCCTCGGCCTTGGGACTCATCTGGCACGGCCGCTGCCCGAGGGGAGGAGACTCAGAGCAGGTCGCCGCACACACTGCTGGACACACTGCTTGTCATCAGGGAGGGCACTGTTCCTGGCCGCGTGCGCGTGGAGCTGGCCGTGGTGCTGGCCTGGGCGGGCCGCACTGCCAGACGCCAGAGGCAGGCCAAGCCCCAGAGGGAGGCGTTTCACTGATTTGGCCCAGAGATACGGATGGAAATTTGCCTATAATTCCTGGGCTTCCCCCCCCCGCTCCTGGAGAAAACCACCAATTCCCCTTCCAAGGACCCAGAAGGTCCTCGGGTCGGGCCGTGAGGCTGGTGCTGCCTGGAGAAGACACTCCCAGGGCTGCTAAGCAGAGAGAGCAGGGCAGTGGGGCTTTTCTGTCCTCCAAGGAGCAGCCTCTCACCCTGGACCTGCAGAGCTGGGCTCGGTGTGGGTCCACAGGGGAGGCCTGCCCTGTGCCAGCCGGGCTCTGGGCTGGCTGAAGTCTCTGCTGATGCTAGACGAGCGTGGCCCCCCAGCCCCCTCTCTATGCCCCCGAGGTTGGTGGGAGGCGCTTGTACCAGGGCAGCCAGGGCTGAGGCGTGCTGTCCGCACCGGGAGCCAGGCCCCTGGCCTCCCTTCAGGGCTCCCCATGAGACGCCAGACCCTGGGAAACCCCTCCTGTGTGCCAGCCTCCTGACTGTGCCCGTCCCCTCGGTTCCAGACGTGTTCGTAGAGGACAGGGGCTGCCTCTGGAAGGCCTGGGACGTGTTCTGTGGCCTGGAGTTGCTGCCCAGCCCCAAGCTGGCCCCGGAAGAGGTGATCGTGCCTGAGATGGAGCAGGATGACGTGCTTGAAGGCCCGGCGTGCGGCGCCACGGCGGGAGGGACGGAGAGGCAGGAGGCGCTGGAGGAGCAGCTCCTCTGGAGCAAGGCACTCAGCCTCTGCGGGTTCCTCCTGCTGCTGCTCACGGGGCTCTGCCACGCTTACTTCTACTGACCGCCGCGCGGGGGGGCGGGCACGTCCTGGGGCGGCCCACGGACGAGGCGCCGGGTGAGCCCCAGGGCTGCGGCCTGCGGGCGGCAAGTGCAGGCACCGCGGTGAGCACGCCCTTCCTCTGCTCGCTGAGCCACTCTCTACAGACCGCCCCGCCACACAGACACTGGCTTTCACGCTAACTCCAGCGTTTTGTCTCTTGATATCCTTGGGAGCCTTGCCTGCGTCTGCTGCCACCATTTCCTTCCTGTGCCCACCTCCATTGGCAGTGTTCTCTCCTCCTCTGGAAAGTACGGCTGCTGGCAAAGATGCCCGCCCCCAGGGGCTGAGCCCACCGCCAAAGGTCACACAGGCCAGGGCTTCCATGGACAGAGGCATTGGCAGCTGCCTGGACGGTGGTGGGCTGAGCTGCTCCCTGCCTGAGGACCGGGCCTCCCTGCAGCCCGCTTCTGTCTGGCTGCGCCTCTCAGGGACAGACGGAGAGGAAGCGTCCCTCCTTGCCGAGCTCCGCCTAGTGCCTCCCAGTCTGCCTGCTACTGGGAGTCGAGCCCTGGGCTGGATCCCCTTAGCAGTTGGGTTGAGGCCACTCTTGGGCTGTGTCTTTGCAGGGGCGTCCTCAGCCACCCCGTCCTCTTTCTTCTCAGACCAGAATAAATGATTCGAGTCTTTAGAAAAAGTCTCAGATACGTCGAAGGGATTTGGGGGAGGCCCACAAAGCATTGCAAACTCACCCTCTGAAGGTGTGGTCAGAACCAGCCCATCTCCCCCCGTTCAGTCCTTCAGCTGACGTGTCTGAGTGCCTGCTGTGCCCAGCACTTCTGGGAAACCGTCATGGGCAGAACTCGTGGTCTCGGGAAGCAGAGCGAAGCGCTGGTGGTGATGGGCTGTGCCAAGTGTGGGGCCCGCTGTGCCCTGCCCGGGGCCATCACCACCTTAAAGCCGTGGAACCGGCCCAGCTGGAAGGACCAGATCAGCCACGCTTCACAGGGCAGGAGACTGAGCTCAGTCAGGAAACCCAGTAAAGGGGGCCCTCCGCACACATTCACAGCGGCAGGAGTGCCCCAGAGAAGAGGCCTCCCTTGACTAAAGCAGAGGTCAGCGAGCCAGTGGGGCAACAGTGACAGGTGTGGGAGGACGGGGGGGGCCTCGGGTGTGAGCAGGCCCGGGCGCAGAGCTGTGAGGGCGGGGAGGGCAAGCGTGGGCAGGGGCCCAACCTGCAGGCTCCACATGCTTTGGGGCGCTGAGTCGCTGGGAGCTTCAGCCATGAAGGAATAGGGCCAGGTTTGCTGACTGCTGCTGGGGAGGTGAAAAGGAGGTGAGAACACCCACCAGGAAGCTGTCAGAGGAATCCAGGCAAGTCAGCAGCAGAAAAGACAAGGGAACCGACCAGCACCAAGGGAAGCCAGCAAGCAGAAGTCACAGGACGTGTCACCGGGCTTCTGGAAGGAGGGCCCAGCAATGGCTCTCCAGCTTGAGCACATGCCGCAGCCCCAGCGCTGGGCCACGCAGGACGGGAGCAGGCGCGGGAGGAGGCGGGGCTCCGTGTGGGTCAGGCGGACTTTGAGTTGGCGTGAAGACGCCCTTTGCCACCTCCACCGTGTCTGGTCTTTCTGGCCCGTGAACGTGGGATGTCCTCCCAGTCATTTAGGTGCCCTTCGGCTTCTTTCAACAGCATTTTGTCTTCAGCACTCAAGTTTTACGTGTCCAAGTTGATTCCTGGGTGTTTAATCTTTCTGACGCTTCAGTGACTGAGGCTTTTTTTAAAGTTGAGATATAGCTGATGTCCAACACGAGGTAAGTTGCGCGCGTGCAGCATGGTGATTTATAACGTTTAAAGGTCACACTCCATCTGCATTAAAAGGGTGGTTTTGTTTCCTGTGTTGTACAGTATGTCCTTGTAGCTTATTTATTTTATACACAATGGACTCTGTTAGTCCCCTACCCTTTATTTCAATTGCATTTTCATATGGGTCATTGGTCAGCTACAGAAAAACAAAAATTGCGTCTTGATCTTGGAACCTGTAACTTTGTGGGATTTGTTAATTCTTATATTTTTAAAGTGTATTCCTTGGAATTGTTTCACACATAAAATCATGTAATCTGCAAGTACAGACAACTTCTTTCCAACCCAGATGCCTTTTATTTCATTCTCTTGCCTAAACTGCCCCGGCTAGAACCTCCGGTACAGTGTCGAGTTTCAAGCGACATCCTTGTCTTGCTCCCAGTCTTGGAGGAAAAGAATTGAGCGTCTCACGGTAGAGTGTGATGTTAGCAGTGAGTTCTTGCAGATGTGATCATGTGAGGAAATTCCCTCTATCCCTATGTTGCTGTTTTTAAAGCTTTATTTACGTGTTTATTTTTGGCTGTGCCGGGCCCTCGCTGCCGTGCCTGGGCTCTCTCTAGCTGCAGTGGGCGGGGCCCGTGCTGTAGTCCTTCTGCGTGGGCCTCTCACTGGGGTGGCTTCCCCTGTGCAGAGCCCAGGCCCTCAGACACGCGGGCTTCCGTCCTTGCAGTGGGGGGCTCAGTATTTCTGGAGCACAGGCCTTTTCGCTGCTCTGGGGCATGGAGGGTCTCCCCAGCCTGGGGCCCGGGCCCGTGTCCCCTGCCCTGGCAGGAAGGTTCTTGGCCCCTGGAGCACCAGGGACGTTTTAGTTTTAAGGTTTTTTGTTTTTTAATGAGATGGGTGTTGGATTCTGTCGAGTGCTTTTCCCTGCGCCTGTGACGGTGACTGTGTGATTTCTGTTCTTTATTCTCTTTGCTCATTGTTACATTGGTTCCTGGTTGCGCGTTGAACCCATCTTGCATCACTGGGAGAAATGCCCATTGGTCGTGGTATATGAGGCTCTTTTCACGCGGCTGGGTCTGGTTTGCTAACATCTGGTTGAGCTCTTGTGTCTATACGTGTAGAGGACATTGGTCTATAGTTTTCCTTCCTCGTGAAGTCTTTGCCTGGTTTGGGGATGGGGGTGATATTAGCCTCATGGAATGAGTTGGGAAGTGTCCGTCCCTGCCTATTCTCTTTTTTCAAAGCAGTTGGTGAAGGGTTGGTATTAATTCTTGCCTGGAGACATTTAAGGGTCAGTATCAAGGTGCTTGCAGGGGTCTGGAACCCGGGAGAGGAGCTGGCGGTAGCGACTCAGAGTGCAGGGAAAGAAGACAGCAGGCCGCCCTAGCTGAGAAGGGAAGCTGGTAGAGGAAGCCCGCCAGGCAGGCGAGACGGTGCGGGAGAGCGGGACAGAGCAGCCAGGTTAGGAAAGGGGGGTCTTTCTACAGAGCAGACCAGTGGGGCGCAACCGGGGCCCTGGGCGGAGGGCCAGGACGGCGGCCGCAGGGAGGGAGGGGCCCCGTGCACGGGTCTCGGCGGCCAGGAGGTGGCGCGCTGCAGCCAGGGCGACGGGGCAGGCCGACAGGGGCCCTCAGAGCAAAGCGCCCCTCTCACGGGACCTTTCCTGAGAATGAGTTAACCTGAAAGCCCCTGGGCCCGGCAGCTGGCCCCTCCCGGAACAAGGGGGCCTGCTTGGGGCTCATCCCCGGGAGGACTCGGGGAAGGCACTCAGTCCCCCGGGATGCTAGTTTTGTGGGAGGCTCTTTGCCACAGGAAGTGGGGCTGCTGTTTGCAGATGGAACGAGGGGAAAAAAAGCTGGTGTGAGTCCTGGAGAGCAAGGCCCTGGCTCAGCCCAGGCAAAAGAGTCCAACCCTGAAACGGAGCAAGACCGCCAGCAAGGGTGGGCTGGGGGGCCGCCTCCTCGTCCCCTTGCAAGCCCATTCCAGCAGGCTGCTTCTCCTTGCTACATCACCTCCCACCACCGCAGACGCAGACACAGACGCTCTGGCCTGCAGACAGCCACGGGAGGGCCGGGGGAGGCCGGCCCAGGCTCACTTAGGGGACTTGGCTTTGGGGAGCTCAGCTGTTTGAGGGGGAGGCCTTAAGGGGCTACCCTGTGCCGAGCACTCATCCCTGGGGTGCAGGAGGGGGTCCTCTTACAACGCACCCTCCTCCAGCAAGAGCCCACAGGGGTGACACCCGTGACCTACCTTCCTGCCATCCCATGTGGGAAGCGGGCTGACCCGGGGAGCAGGGCCACACCCCAAGGGCCCATTCACCCCAGTGTCCAGCCCCTTCCTCTGCCTCATCCCTGCTCTCTGCCCTCCCAGGGGCCTCGACTGCAGCAGGGGGGTGCAGGGAGGCCTCCCACCCGTCCCCGGGACCCGAGGTCAGCCTGTGACCCGGTCCTCCCAAGCCAGGCATTTCCCCTTTGGCAAGAGAGAGGAGACACGTGACCCACTCCAGGTGCCACCATTTGGACCGAGAGAGACCCCGTGCGTTTATTCGGGCGTGGAGTCGTGGGGCCGGGGGGTGCGGGAGGAGACTCAGGGCTTCCACTCAATGACCTTGATGGCGATCTGTGCCGCCCGCTGCACGGCCGGGCTGAAGTCCTCCTCGAGCACCCGGAAGGTGGCCACGTGGGGTTGTAGGAGCTTGCGGCCCTCAGGCGCCTCGGCCAGCATGGTGAGGGCCTTGATGGCGTTCAGGCGTGCCTTGCTCAGAGACGAGGTCAGCAGCTGCAGCAGCGGGCGGGTGGCCTCCACGTCCAGGGCCGCATACTTCCCTGCCGGCCACCGATGCCAAGTAGTCCTGGGGTGGGGGGGAGCCCTGCCCCCCTCCCAGGACCCCCGGCCGTCCCTGCCCGCAGCCTGGGCCCTACAAGCTACCCCACTGGCTTCTCCCCAGCCACCAGGTGCCTCGCCAGGCAGCGTGAAGGATCTCTTGAAAATTAAACTCCAGTCGCTGCCCCCGTCCCCACCCACTGAAAGGCCACGCTTGCCCCCACCCTCCTGCATCAATCACTTTTCGCTGCTGTCAGACTGGCCAGCCCCCTTGGCCTAGGCGGCCCCCCTCATCCTGTGGGTCCACCCCACACCCCCGCCCCCAGGACACCCCGCCCCCTTGCTCTGTCTCACACCCCCAGGCCCCCAAGCTGCAGACCTCAGAGGCTGAGGCATCCGCCTCTCCACTGGCTGCCCCACCACCACCGGGGCCTGGCCTGCTGTGGGGGCTCAGGGTCCCTTGGCAGGAACACCAGCTCAGGGAAAGTGGCCTCACGTCCCCAAACTCCCACGTTGCCAGGGTCCCCTGAGAGCCCCCAGGCCTCCAGGCGCCCACCCAGGATGCCCGGGGGGAACACTGAGCGTGGCCTAGAACGGGCAGGGGTGGGGGGTGGCTGGGGGGCTCCGGGGGGCTCCTCAGGGCAAATGGCGAGCAGCCAGACTCCCAGCGCTGGGGGGTCTGCCGCTGACTGAGGGTCAGAGGCCCAGGCAGCCGGCAAGGGGGGCAGCAAGGAAGCTCGGGGGACCCGGCTGGTGCAGGCGGCGGAAGGTGCTGCACGGCCCGGCCTCCAGGCAGGGAACCAGTCCGGGCCCCTCCGACCACCCAGGGTGCTGACTTGAGTGTGGGAGTCAGGGTGGGGGGGTAACCTCAGTTCCTCTCCGCCCCCGCCCCCGCCCACTGGGGAGAGCACTGCTGGGCTCCATCGTCCGCCCGGACCTCAGGAGGACTGGCTCACGGGTGTGGCAGGCGAGTCAGTTGAGAATTTTGGTTCACAAAGGGCTGGGTCAGAGGCAGGAATTCCAAAACAGGGAACCGAGAGGATGACGAGGAGGGGCCCGGAAGAAGAGGACCGCCCGGAGGGGGGCGACGCCCGGCCAGTCGGGGGGCCGCGGCGACCCCGGGGCAGGCGGCAGGCCCCCGCGCGGGCGGCCTCACCTTCGGTGGTCACCGCGGCGTTCATGAGCGCCCCCGCCGCGTTGGCCTGCACCTCCTCGTCCCTGTCCTTCAGCAGGTGCACCAGGATGGGGATGGCGTCGTGCTGCCACACCTGGACCTTGCCCTCCAGGGGGACGCTGCGCCGGGCACAGGCTGTGAGCACCGCGGCCCTGGCTCACGAGGGACTCGCCGCCCTGGGCTCCCTGTCCTGACTGTGCAGATGGCGTCTCCTGGGCCTCCCTTCCTCGCGGGAGGGGGCGGGACTGGGGGCCTCCTGGGGCACAGAACTATCGGGGCCGCCCTGGTGGAGGGGTCCTACTCCCCCAGGGCACAAGCGGGCGGGGGGCGGGGGGCGGCCAGCCGGGGCCCCACCTGACAGCGATGAGCGTGCGGGCGGCTTTGCTGCGGATGTCGCCGTCGGCGCTCAGGAGTTTCTCCTTCAGGAAGGGCACCGCCCGGCTAGCCAGCGCCTCGGTGGCGTCCTCCGTGAGGCAGGCGGCCAGCGTGTCCAGCAGGAGCGCCTGGATTTCTTCCTCCTCCCGCTGCAGCTTCCACACCAGCGAGGGGATCAGGCCGCTGTTGACGATGCCCAGGGCCCCTGCGGGACGGGAGCAGGTACGGAGCGTGGGCCGGTGGCCACCCACCACCTGTCACGTGTGCTGGAAGCCGGAGGGCTGCGAGGGGGGAGCTGCTGTATTTCACCAGACAAATTACAAATCCCACCCTCTCCCGCTGCCAAGCAGGGGCCTGAAACCACGGCTGGTATGCTGGGGTGGGAACTGTGAGGTCATGGAGGGTCCCAAAGGGTCCAGCCCTTGGCCACCTGGGATTGGGGGGCACCCGCCTGGAACAGCGGCCCGAGGGGTAGCAGCCGCCCCTGCGGGACCCAGGCACACGGGGGGCCTTCCCCCTCCCCCAACCACCATGAACCAGGGGGAAGCCTGGGGTGGAGGGGGCGGTGACATGTCTGGGATACCCGGCCAGCCCCGGGGATGGGAGAGAAAGCTGGCCAGGGTACAGGAGGAAGGTTTAGAGTGAACAACACAGTGTCTCACATAAAAAGGGCTGTGCCCCCAACCACACTGGGCGGGTGGTCCACAGATTCCGGCCGAGGGGTCTGAAGGGGTCCAGTGCCCAGCAGGAAGGGGCCCCGCCTGGAGCTGCCTGCCTGACCCCCGTGAAAGCTTCTGCTTTACTCCTCCCAGCCTGCCCACCTGGGGTGTCAGCACACAGCTGGCTGCCGAGAGGAGACCCCAGAGACGGCCAGGCAGCACCCCAGGGTGCTCCTGAGTGCTCAGAGCTGCTGGCAGAGCAGCCCCCACAGGGCAGGGAGCGGGCCCCCAAGGAGGGTGCCCGACAGCCCACCCCGCCCCAGCAGCTCAGGCTGCCCACCGTGAAGCCGTCCGTGGTCCCCTGCCGGAGCTGCCACCGCTGTCTCCTGCCTCCCCGGCTCAACCCTCTAATTTACTCCAGAGAGACGAATGAACAGGTTAATTAGCCTACAGGTCTCTGAGTGCCAATTAGCACCCAGAGACTTCCCCTTTGAAGACATCGAGCAGCCTTCCGCCCTCGGTGCTCGAGAGCTCGCGTGACGGGCCTGTGGAGAGCAAGGGCAGCGCGTGCAGGGCCCCCGGTGCCCCTGGCTGGCTCGCACCTGGGGCGTCAGGTGGAGCCACCAGCGGTGCCCGTTTCTCCTCCGGGCACTCACAGCTCAGGAAGAGGGTTTTCCTCTTGCCTCGAGAGTACTGGCTTCTCTAAGTTGTGGGATTTTTTGATGTTTACTTTCGCTGCCCTAGGTCTCCGTCGTGGCTCACGGGCTCAGCATACGCCCTGAGGCATGTGGGCCTTAGTTCCCTGAGTATGGCTCGAACCCATGTCCCTTGCGCGGCAAAGCAGATGCTTAGCCCCTGGACCGCCGGAGAAGTCCCGTGGTTTGACACACACAGATTAGAGGCAGAAGGCTAACCACGGTGGACTCCTAACTGTATCCAGCCGTGTGACCTTGGACAGCCGCTCACCCTCACGGAGCCTGGTGTCGTTACTGGCACGAGCCCACCTGTCAGGGGGCAGTGCAGTGTCAGAGCAGGAGGGGTGGGAGGGGGCTAGCGCCAGGGACTGGTATCTCCGTGTGCCCGGACACGGGCCTGGCACAGCAAGGGTCTCAGAGCCCACGGAGTTCCAGCTGCAGGCCAGGGCCTGTAGGTGGGGGTGAGGGGTGGGAGGGGGGTCAGACAAAGGCTGCACAGTTCCTGCCCTGCAGGAACACCTCTCGGCGGTCCCCGCCCACCCCTCTGGGGGTCTGAGCACTCTCTCCCCCTCAGCCCTGCTCTCCGGCCGGCCACCACCAGATAAGCACACCCGGACCTTCCGCTCGGGCCTCCCAGCCAGTCCCGCTCGGCCACAGCCGTCTGGACGGCCGCTCCCCAGCCCACAGTGCGGAGGTGACAGTCTGACCCTCCGAGAAGGACGGTGCTGGCCGACGGAGGGATGCGGTTCCTGCCTGGGGGCTGCACCACCCATCAGGGCTGGGTGGGGTCTCCTCACCCGGGCCAGCCCAGGGAAGGTGCTGTTGTGGACAGGTGAGCAGCGAGAGTCACGCGGGAGGGAGAGGCAAGGCCTTCAGCTGCCCAGGGCTTTCCTTCCCAGCATTGCTGGGCCTGGCTCATTTGGAAATGGGAGATTTAAAAATAAAACGCGTGCGGGGTGTGCCTCTCTGCTCGCTCACTTCGCTGCTTTTCAGCTAAAAGGAGAGTCGAAGGCCTGGCTATTTATAACTAACCCAGATCTGGCTTGTTCTAGTTGGGGGGTGGGTGGCAGTGGTGGTGCACAGACCCCCAAAGAAACCTGTCAGAAAAACCCATCAGGACCCCCCCCCGCCCCCCCGGAGCCCGAGACCCAGAGGCGGGGTTGGGTGAGCAGGGACAGGTGGGGCTCGGAGAAGAGCTGGCCAGAAGGGGGCGCCCTAGGGCGGTGGGGAGGCCAGAGCGCAAGTCTGCGGAACGGTCAGCGGAACGGTCGTCACCACTTGGAGCTGACCGCGTAGATGAGGCATTCCAGGTCCTAGGGGCCCCGGAGGCCCCGGGGGAGCTGGGCCTCGTGGGGTAACAGTGTGACCCCTGCCTGTGCCCAGGGAGACCGGGTCCAGTGCAGCTGCTGGGCCAGGAATGGCTGGGACCGAGGGTCGTGATCCCCAGGCGTGGAACTGCTGGGGTGGAGGTTCGGCCACTTCCTGAGTGCTGGGTGGGCTCAGTCAGCAGGGGGCCCCGTCCCCCTTTCTCCCACGGAGCCTGTGCTGTGCTCTCCCGTCCTGCCCTCCCAGGCAGTGTGGACCCGGCCCCAGGGCCTGGCATCCTCCCCGGTGCCCAGACCTCAGCAGGCCTGGCCTCCACCTGCCTGTTCCGTCTTTTCAGCCTCCTGTGGCCCCCGCTCCACCCTCGCGCCTGCCCTGGCTCGTGAGGACCCTTCTCTGTCCTCAGCCCCTCAGGAGCGCCTGACACGGTGACCACGTCTTCCTCCCAAGATGCCCCCACCGCGGCCCTGGGATGCCCCCCTCCCAGCTTGCACCTCTCCAGCAGCTCCTCCGCCGGGCTTCATAAGTGCCTCCCCTCGCTCTGGCATCCTGCCCCACTCCCCGCACTGGCTCCTCTCAGCCCCCAGCCTCCATCGGGCCATTCCCAGACATGCCAGGTCACCCGTCATCTCCCGGCCTCGCCTGAGCCTCACAGACGGACTCTCTTTCTTCCTGTCCCTGGGCTGACTTGCTGATGTTTTCATACTTGTTTCTACACTTGAGAACGACTGCACACTGCGGGACCAGGCCTATTGTAAATAAATGTGAAGACTGTAAAAAGAAATGGAGATGAACCTTGCCATCCTCCTCTTTAAATTTTGAGACCCAAAACTCTCCCGCAGTTCTTAGGCCAAGCTGCGCAGTCCCATCCAAGGGCCGCCAGCAGCTGCTACCGTCCCCTGACCCGCCTCAGCCTGGGTGGCTGGCACCCTCGGGCCTCCAGCTGCGCTGGTCCTCCGGCTTTGTGGCTCACGCTCGGCGGTCTGCCCCAGCTCGCGGGCCCCCTTCATCCTGAGCGCAGAGTGAGCGCTTTGCTGAAAGGAGGATGATGGTCGCTGCTTGAGGTGGGGGAAGCACTCACTTCTGCAGTCAGGGGGCTGGGGGGCTTGGGGGGGCGGTGGGCAGCAGCCACGCTCGTCAGGCCCCTCATCTCCTACCTGGACTGCCCTGTGGGGTCTCCCCATGCTCGCGGCTACATGTGCTTCTGCAAACAGCTGAATTTGGACCCCTGGTCCCCCAGGTGCCCCCGCCCCTCTCTGAACACGTGTCAACGTGCATCTCCCATCGGAATCACCCTCTCGGGACCACCTGCTCGTGTCCCCTGTGACAGGAGCAGTGGCTGAGGCTCATCCGGGTGAAGTAACTCGTCAAGCGTGTACAGGGGGTGGCAGCGGAGCCGGGACTGTGCTTCACCCCCAGCTTCCTCTGCACCTCCCCGGAGCAGGGTCTGTCACGACCACTGGTCTCTGAGTGGCCCTCTGGGCAGAAGCCCATGCTGACCCGGCCTGGCGGTCGGCCACTTCCCATTGGTCCTCAGGGGCCGCAGCCAGCACACGCCAGATCCAGTCTAGACCTCGGTGAGTCATCCACCTCAGGATGTCCATCACCGACACCTGTCCGGTCCCTGGCCTTGGCCCACCACCCCATCTCCTTCAGCCAACAAGTGGTCTGACCCTCGGACTGTGACCATACGAGGTGTAGGGGATGAAGAAGGGTTAGCGGGGAGCCCCTGCAGGAGCATTTGCATGTACCCCGGGGCTCTGAGATGCACAGCGCGCACGGGAGGACAGGGGAGCACTGCCATCTTGGTTCTGGCCTGAGTCTTTTTAAGCACAGGGACGAGGGGCTCCTGGCTCCGAGGCCCGCAGATGGGCTCCCCCTGAAACTGAAAGCAGAAGCTGGCAGACTGCCCTTCGCTGCATTTTGCTGAGCATCCGAGCAGTCTGTGAGCTTCCCGATGGCGCCCATGGGCCCTGGCCTCAACAGAACTGGCTCCCTCCCGCCTCTCCGGTCTGGAGGCGCCGCTCCTGGGCCCCTCCCACTCTCTTACCCTCCCTTCCAAGGCAAACGTTCTGCGGCAGGATTGCCAGGAACCCTGATGAGCCCTAACCCTGCTGGCCCGAGCAGCAAAGACGACGAAGCCCCCTTCCATGGCTGCAAAACGTCGCCGGCGTAAACCTCCAGGGTCCGCACGGCCCTTTCCCACGTCCTAGGCTACCGTAGCGACAAGTCAGGGCAGCGGGTGCCACTAGCCCCACTTTGCAAACAGGCCTCACAGAGGTCAACCGAGTGTCCAAGGTCGCGGAGCTCAGGCTAGGTTGGGATCTGGGCCGGGGACGGCGGACGCGGCCGGAGCCACGCACCGCTCGCGCACTCGGCCTCCCGGGGGCAGCGGCGGGGAGCGGGGTGGGCGCCCGGCCCCGACGCAGTGAGACCGCAGGGCCCCTCCGGGCGCCGGCCGAGCGGGCGGCGCGCGCGTGCGGGGCCGCGGAGCGCACAGAGCCCCGGCACCGCCCCCTCGGCCCGCCGTCGCTGGGCCGCGGGCCTGTCCGTCAGCCGCTC
>NW_024070196.1:70625035-70684558 GCF_014754425.2 Oryx dammah | reverse complement strand
GATGGTGAGGGGCCGGCGCGTGGCCTGGGCTGAAGCGGAAGGCGTGGGCCCCAGAGGCCTGGGCCCCCGGGGGACGCACGACTCGCGGTCGTCGCTCTCGCACCCGAGCAGGTTCCTCGCAGGCATTTAGAGCGAGAAGCGAATATCGACCCGCTGCGGTTGCGATATGTTCCCTGCTCGATATTTCTTTTTCCCTTAAAAGGCTGTGGGGGCCCTGGGGTGCGGGGGGGGAGGGGGGGGAGGAGCGGGCCTTGGGCCGGGGCTCAGTGCCCTGCTGCCCGGAGCCTGAAGGGTTCTTCTGGCTTCAGGGTGGCAGCCGAGCCTCCCCGGGCGTCGGTGGCAGAAATCTGCCTAGGCCGAGAATCGGGGTTCTCTGTGAGCAGAGAAAGGGGATGGGAGGGCGGCACCCAGGCTGGGGGCCCTGTGTCTGTCTGGGGACGCATAGAGGGTTGCTGGTTTCTCTCCCCGCCCGCCCACCGGAGATCGTGTCCCTCCGCTCCCGTCTGGAGGAGGCTCCTTGGCCAAATTCAATTAAGCAAATGTTTACTGAGCCTTTGCTCCCTAGGTCCCAGTGCTGGGGTGGGAGTGGACTGGCCCTGCCCTCCCGGGACTGACTCACCGCCCCAGGAGGGACAAGTGTCTGCTCCTCGGAGAACTCAGCCCTGACGGTGGGTGTCGTCAGGGGGCCCCTGGGTGGGACCGGACTTAGCTGGGCCCCGTGGGCAAAGTGACATTTGAACTGGAGCTTGAAGGACACAGACACGGCTGGGGTGGGCCTGGCGGGCAGAGGGCAGAGCGTGGACTGAGGCACGGACGTGGGGGCCATTCAGGCAGTTGGGTCTGGCAGGGGCACTGGAGGTCAGGAGAGAAAGGGCGGAGGCTGCCCAAGGCTGGAACGCGGCAGGAACAGCCGACCCCCTGCGCCCGTCAGCGGTGGCCGCTTCTGGGGAGGCTTGCAGTGTCCTCACCCGAGCAAGAAGCAGCAGCGTGGCCCAGAGCCTGGCAGACCAGGGAAGAGCCTGGAAGACCCCGAGGTGCTGGCAGCCGCCGCCGGCCCTTCCAAGCAGGGCTGGGCTCCTGGGTAACCGGCTCCGCCTTCCTGGCCAGCACGGAGGGTGATGGTGTTGAGCTAGTGGCCCTGTTCCTCCGGGGTGCACACCTTCCTGAGCTGTAACCGTGGAGACGTGGGGGTCTCCGGGGAGGGGCCGATGGCACGGGTTAGGCAGCACTGTGCCTTCAGCATGCCTCACGCTTCACGGATGAGATGCTGGTGTCTGGGGTAGAGCGCGTGTGTTGTACAGACACTGATTTTCTCAGACGGGAGGTGAAGAGTCCGTTCCGTGCCCCTCGGCAGGCCAGGGTGACCTTCCGCTCTGGATCTGTTTGCCTGCCCGCTGCCGAGGGTGTGTCTGTACTCCCCCTGAAGGGGCTGTGTGTCTGTGTGGTGCGCCCCCCCAGACACACACCCGCTCTTGGCTGAGGCCCAGCTCGCTGCAGGGAGAGCGGGGCTGCCTGCCTGCCCTCGTGGGGCGCGGCCTGTGCTCTGGGGGGGCTGGAGCTGCTCGCCACGCAACTCCAGACGGGCACAGGAAATGAATTCTCTGCCCTGCCCTCCCCCTGCTTCTCAGCCCTTCTGTCTCCTGGAGTCCCGGGAGGACAGGTTCCTGGTCTAACTGTCCGGAGCTTCTCCGGCGATCCCAGGAACTTCTGGGTAGCCAGGGGCATGTGGCTAGGCTGCCCAGGGCCCGTGCAGGAGGCTGGGGAGGGGGGACGCAGAGCCAAGTGGTGGGGAAGCCTGGCCTGAGACTCAGGGCATGGCCCCAGCAGCCTGGACCCCACTGCGAGGCCGCCCCGTGAGCACACACGATGACCGCACGCCGCGCCCTCCTCCAGCCATGAGGACACGGCCTCCCTGACTGCCCCATGCCGGCCCTCGAAGAACCTGGACTCTGTGTGGTGTGCTCCCAGCTGCCAGGCCAGTGGCTGGCAGGAACCCTGGAGGAGGTGGATTAGCCACCCCACACCCCCAGGAAGGAAGCCTAGGGCGGCCGAGCCCCAGGGCCGGTTCTGTGGGCTGGCAGGGAGGCGGCCCCGGGAAGCGGACACAGACATTGGGGCGGACAGTGAGGCTCAGCCCTGGTGGGAGCCCTGAGACACTTGTGCAGCCTCGGGGAGCGTGGCGAGCCCCAGGGCGGGCGGGCGCAGACCCCCCGGCCCCCCCCAGACTGTTTTCGTCCCCACCGCAGGCAGATCCAGGAGAGCCCTGCCCGTCCCTGCGTGGTCCTCCCTGGCGTCCACACTGCCAGGGCGGGCACTTCCTGCAACTGAGCTATCTACCAGGGACCAGCCCGCAGGGACCACCTGCTTCCCTGGGCTCCCCCCCGGGGAAGCAGAACCTCACCTGCTCGCCCGGCTCAGGCCCGGGTTCCTTTGGCTGATCTTTATGCGAGGGCTGGGGCCGCGCCCAGTGCAGGGGCAGGCACACTCAGGCCCCGAGGACTGACGGACACCCCGTGACCGGCGTCAGGCGGGACAGTTGCCGTGAAGGGAACCAGCGCGGTGGGTGGGAGGGGGCGTCTCTGTGGCGCGGCTGTTGACAGCGCCTTGGAGAGGCGACGGTCGAGCTGTATGCCCCCCAGGGAAGAGCGCCAGGGGGAGGGTGGCCGCTGCAAGGGCCCGGGGGTCAGGGAGCCGCTGTGGGGGCCCCGGGTGGGTGGGATCGCCCTTTTAAAAGAGACCCACCTGGCGGACGGCGTGGGGCCCACCGCTGCGTTCGTGGTGAGGAGCTGCTGACCCAGGGCGGGGCCAGGCGCCGAGAAGGGGTCAGACGCAGGGGTCAACTAAAAGCGGGCCTGCCGACGGGGCTGGCCTCAGCAAGGAGGAGGCCGCAGAAGCTGCGTGGGACGTGGGGAGCCAGGAGCGACACGGGTGGACCCAGGTGCATGCAGTGGTCTGAGGGGAGAGCTGGCGGGCGCTGGAGCCCTGGGGTCCGTACACCAGGAGCCGGGGCACCGGGGCTGGCGAGGCTCCTCAGGGTCGAGGACGGGTGGGCCTCGGAGGAGCAGGCAAGTTGGCGGGAGGGGTGGGGTCCCCCGCGGGGACTCAGGGCCAGCTGCACTGTCTGCGGGGCCTGCGTTACAGGTCATTAAGCATCTGTGAGGCCCGTGCCAGCAGAGCGTCAGGCCGGGGGCCCCTGTGTGCGTGCCCAGCAAGGCTCGTCGTGGGGTGGCGCCCCAGGCCAGCACCCACCCTGTCCTTCCCTTGCCCCCACCCCCGGCCCATGGGCGGCTGGGCCGGAGCCGGCAGCAGGGGCCGAGGGGGCTGCCGCCTGTCCTCCCGCCATGCTTCTCCCGCTCTGTTCACGGGCCCTGGCCCTCGGGCAGGAGGCACGGCCAGATGGCGGCGGCCTGGGCCGCCCGTTGGCAGGAGCGGGCACATGTGGTGTGCAGCCTCACAATGGCCTCCCTGAGTTCGTCTCTTTTCCAAAGGAACCTGCTGCACGTCACAGAGTTGGGAGTTATTTGCTTCTAATTTGAGGTGGCACTCTCTTGCAGAGAAGTCCCTGGAGGATCCATGAAAGTGCTAAGGAGTGAGCCTATTAGAATCCTCCGGGCTGGGGTGGGGGTCACAGACCGTCGGGTCCCCCCTACAGCCGGCAGCTGCTGACTATCCGCGCCCTCCCCAGCTCCTCTGGCCCTGGCCTCTCCTGGTTCTGTGGTGGCCTGATCTCCTGCTCAGCGCCCTGCTGACCTGAGGTGTGTGCGCGCCTCCGGCCTGCCCACCTGTCCCCCCTTGCTTCCTGGGGCCCCTCAGAGTGACCCCCAGGACCCAGCCTACCCCCCCAGCCCTGGCCTGCACGTGTGAGTGAGGGGCTCTCTCCCGGCGTGGCCGCCCCCTCACCCTCTCCGTTACCTCTGACGCACTGTGCAAACATATTTCTCCAGAAAACGCCGGGAAGAAAAAATAATTAGAGTGTTGCCTCCATTATCCAATTTCTGATTAATCAAACTCTCTTTGTCCTCGGCCAAAATCTGTTCATTTCCCTGAAACACTGGGCTGGTGCCAGGCATCGATTTCCTCTGTGGTAACTCCACGCACGCGTGCCCATCCCCGGCCTCGCCCGGCGGGCGGCGGCCAGGAGGAGGGTCCAGACCGGCCGCCCTGGTTTCCCCAGCATGGCCTGCTGCCTCCGGGAAACCACCCCGTCCCGGGCTGGGCCCTGCCCTACACGGCCCCACGGCCCGCTCTCCAGGTGCGTTCACCTGCTTTTCTGCCCTGCTGCGCAGACGCGGGGGTCTTTGTCCCCCAGCCAGGGGTGGAAGCCACAGCCCCCGCTCTGGAAGTGCAGAAGCATGCCAGTCCTGTTGCTGGCTGTCCTGGGTGCTTCTGGGGCAGGAGATGGAGGAAGGGAAGGGCATGTGTGGCGTCTGGGTGCCGAGGATGGGGGTGGGGAGGTGGGGGGGGTGGGGCCTGCGAGGGGCCTCAGGGTGGGGCGAGTGGCGTGGGGCCTGCAGTGGGGGGCTCACAGGCAGGCTGGGCACACACCTTGTCCATCGTGGCAGGGGTCGCCCCTGCCTTGCTGGAAGACTTCCCGGAAGTCCCCGCCGGGCCGCTCCCTGCCCCGAGTGGGCCCCTCCCTTGCTCGGTACAAAGGGCGGGGTGCGTTCATCTGGCACCTGCTTCCTGCCGGGTACCTGTGGGGCGAGGGACACCTTAGTGACAGGACCTGCCCACAGCCCCCGCCCCGCCCCGCGGAGGGCACTGCCCCGCAGGTGATCCAGCCACAGGTTAGGCAGCCATGGTGTCGTGGGGGGCGCGGGTCATAAATAACACTGGGATGGGGTGTCCTGAGCTCAGAGTGGCTCTGCCTCGGGTCCCCGGGGAGCAGGGAGCCGGGGCCTGCTGGCTGGTCGGGGGCAGTCCAGAGCAGGGCCTGGGGCCTCAGCCTGCAAGAAGGAGGGGGCGGGGGCTGGGCGAGGCTGAGGAAGGCCCTGTCCTGGGGGGAGGTCCTGACCCGCTGCTGGGTGGGGGTCCCAGAACCTCGGTTCAGGGTCCCTTGGGAAAGGTGTTAGGTCTCAAAGGCGCTGCTACGGCTCGGCGCTCGGGGGCAGAGTCTCCCTGGCCTTGGGGGGGCATGGGCAGGGTGCTGTGGGCAGGGTGGGGGGCCCGGGGCGGGGGCTGTGGGCAGTGTGGGGGGCACGGGCAGGGTGCTGTGGGCAGTGGGGAGTATGCTGAGGGAGGCCGGCTTTGCCCAGGGGGCAGGTGCTGGGAGGGCGGCCTGTCCCCGTCCTGTCCAGAGCTCCTGGCGTCTGGGCACGCAGGGGTCATCTCAGAAGGTGCTGTTATGTCCGGAAGCAGCAGAGAGTCTGGTTCTGCTGCAGTGATGTCGGCCAGGCCCCCGCCTCCCGCGCCAGCAGCGCCGCCTCCGGAGGATGGGTGTCTCCGGGTGGGAAGTGTGCACTTTCTGCCCTCTGGGCCCTGGGGGTCCCTGCCAGGGAGCCCACACTGAGCCGCCCCCTGGGGAACCATGGGAGGGACGCTGCTGGGGCGGGCCTGCCCATAACCAGGCCCAGCAGGTGCCTGCTGCCCCGCGAGTCCTCTCTCGGGCAGTGTCAGCCCAGGTGTCCCCAGCCTGGCCTCCCCCACCCCGTGTGACGGTCTG
Source organism: Oryx dammah (assembly GCF_014754425.2). NCBI lineage: Eukaryota > Metazoa > Chordata > Mammalia > Artiodactyla > Bovidae > Oryx > Oryx dammah. Next base: position 70,678,896 of record NW_024070196.1, on the reverse strand, counting down.
TCTCCTCCAGCGTCAGCTCCCTGGACCTCCCGCCACACCCCCTGGGGCAGCTCTCCAACACACACCCTGCCCCCATCTCCATGGCGCTGCCCTTCCCCGGTTCCCCCGCCAGAACACAAGCCCCGGGTGCTCTTCCCCAGTACCCCCGCCAGAACACAAGCCCCGGGTGCTCTTCCCCGGTACCCCCGCCAGAACACAAGCCCTGGGTGTCCTTCCCCGGTACCCCCGCCAGAACACAAGCCCTGGGTGTCCTTCCCCGGTTCCCCCGCCAGAACACAAGCCCCGAGTGCATATGCTCACCCCTGTGTCCCCGAGCCCAGAGTGGAGCCTGACACCCAGCTCAGGCCCCCGACGGCACCACAGTGGTCAGACGGGCCCAGGTGAGGATGGTCGCCCATCAGGAGGGCCTCCGGCTGTGGTCTGATGAAGTGGGCTGAGGGGTCAGGGCGGAGCAGTTCTCTGAGACAGCGTCCGTGCCGAGTGAGGCCAAGGGAACAGCACTGACCCCCACCCCTGGCGTCCAGCAGGGAGGGGTTCAGCCTGGGTGCGCCCTTCTGCATGCTGGGGGCTGGGTGGTCGCCGGGCCACAGAGAGGGCCTGAGACCCCAAGCTGCGAGAAGTACCCTTCACCCAGGTCGGCTGCCTTCCTCCTCTGTCCCTTCCCTTAAGGGGAAAGCCCCCGTTTGGAGCCCGTGAGCTGCGGGGCTCCCACCCCCCAGTCTTGCTGACCCCACTGGCCAGCGGGAGCGGGCCTGTGGCCTGCCCCCGGCAGTCCCCGCACTGGCAGCTGCAACCCCACTGGTCTCGTTCCTTCTGTCAGAGCTGCGACGCGGGCTTTCCGTTCGAAGCAGGAACGACGAGGGCAATTTTAAAGCAGAAATGTCTCAGTGAGAAGGCAGTCAGCTTAGAGAAGACGGGGCCACATACAACAAGAGCAGGTGACCGGTTGTGTTGGCGCCAGGGGTTCTGGGGGGTCGGAGGGCCCCCCCTCCACAGGCAGCCCCGGGGGCGCTGCCCGTTCCCCAGACCTGAGTCCTACACCCGGGGCGCCATGCCCAGCTCCGGGCACCCCGCGAGGGTGACGCGGGAGCCGCGCTCGCGGGACGGCGGTGAAGGCCATGCCCTACGGGCCCCAGACGCCGAGGGTCCCACCAGGCCCTCCCTCGGACCCCACTGTGCCGGCTTCCCGGGGACACAGCGTCCCCAAGGCCCAGCCCACAGCTGCCCTGAGTTCGAGGACGCAAGCAGACCGCCCCACATGTCTGCAGAATTGGGCCAGCCGGGCGGAGGAGCCCCGAGGTCAAAGCCGCGTCCTGGGGCCGCAGGTTGTGCTCAGCGGGTGGAGGCAGGTCAGAGCCGCAGGCGAAGGGCACAGGCCTGCAGGGGCCGCAGATGGGCCCAGGCCGAGCTCCAGCAGGCCCAGCAAGGGCACACGGAGGCCGATGCTCAGACACAAGCGTCCACCCGTCGCGGGACGTGGGAGTGCAGCTGAGCGGGCCTACACGGGGAGCAGAGACGCGTCCTTCCTGGGAGGCGAGGGTGGGGTCAGCAGGGACCACGGTCCAGGAGGGCGGGGCCAGGGCCCCGAGTGAGAGACGATCCCGGCCCAGAGGCCCGTGGCAGAGGCACGTGGCCAGGCCCCAGGTGCTGGGGCTCAGGCCGGCGGCCCCCAGGTCCCCATGGAGGCATCAGCCCAGGCGCAGCTCTCTAGAGCGTCAGGCTTGCATCCCGGTGCTGGAGTGGTCTTGCCTGACCGCGCCAGCCCTGGGGTTTGGGCTGCCCTCCGCCCTGGGGTTCTCCCCTGACCCCCCTGCATGGCTGGCCAAGTGAGTGACCTCTGCTCGGACCCCACAGGCCCCCTCAAGCCCAGCCTTGCCTGGGAGCCCAGGGCTCAGCATGGAGCAGGCTTTCCTCGGGGGGGGGGGGGGGGCCCCCTGGCTCATCTCTGCCTCCCTGGAGGAAGCCGGCCCTGGGACGAGCCTGCCCCGCCCGCCGGGTCCAGGGCTCCTCGGCCCCCTAAGCCGATAAGCCGTCTTCTGTCCCAGAGACCCTCTGGCTTAGGCCGGCTTGGGCACGACACCCTAGGTGACCTTGGCCCTGGGTTCCCTGCCTGCACCAGGAGTGGGGACCGCAGGGGACCACTGGGCACGCGGTAGGGGGCTGCCGTCCCACAGCCATGCTCCAGCTCTTGACGCAGCCGCGGGGAGGGCGGCAGCAGGACCGGGAGTCGAGGGGCTGGAGGCCGGGCCAGGCCCCGGGGGGCGTCCAGGGTGCAGCGCACCGGATGTGCGGGCCCCACCGAGCCCGCGACCCCCGCCCTGGCCCTGGTGGCCCCTGCTCTGTGACTTGAGGCCTGAGAGGGGTGTGTCCGGGGAGGGGGCCAGGGTGGGGGTCGAGGTCGGGACAGGGAGGCTCCAAGGGGAAGCATCTCTCTCAAGGCTGTGGGAGGGAGGGCGGCTTCCAGCCACAGGGTCCTGAGTGGGGTCTGGGTTTGGGGTCCTGCCCATGCGGCCCCCCGGGTCCACAGGCAAACGGGTCGGCGAGGCCGCTGAGGGGGCCAGGGTGGAGCTTCAGAGGACGCAGTTGCCCTCACAGCTGTTGGGGAGCCCGGGCTGGTCCACCTGTGAACACTGAGCCCGTTTCCCACCAGGGTCCCCCCTCCCAGCCTGGGCCAGACCCTGGGGCGCCCGCCAGCCAGCTGCAGCCGTCCCCTCCGGCCCTGGGACAGCTACGTGCAGAGCCTTCTGCGTCCAGGGGTGCTGTTCACACCCAGAGAGAGCACGGCACTCGGCCCACCCGAGCTGGACAGCAGGCCGCCCCCCGCTGTCGGGCCAGCCCCTCGCGTCCTCTGCTTCCCCCAGGCCGGCCCTGCACAGCCCAGCACCCCACCCCAGCCTGCGCTCTAAAGCCGGGCCCCCATCACCGCTCACTTGCCGCCTCTGGTCCAGTGCCCGCCCTCCTCGGTCGAGGGTCTCCGGCAGACCCCCACTGCCCACCGGCCAGCCCAGTGAGTGACTGTGGGCGAGGGCCCTGAGTCCCCGTGCACCCTCGTCACACACCACGCGTGGCACACAGAGCTCGTGCGTGTGGTCACAGCGCACGTCAGCACGCGCACCACGCGGTCCCCAGTGCACCGTGGGCTCCGGGCCGGCCTGCTTGCCCGCCCGCGTCTCTCCCCTCCTGTCGGGGTCTTGGCCTCTTTCAGTTCCCTGGTCAGTCCATCCCCTGCGCCCCGCGCCTGCCTCTCCCAGCCCCACGCCTCAGTGGAGTCCAGGCGGACCCAGCGGCGCCACAGCGGGGCCCCCAGGTGTCAGGTGCTGGGGGCCGGAGAGCGGCTCCTGGCCAGGGCAGGCCGTGGTGTTGGCCCCGGGCCTGTGCCTCTGGGCCGACTGGAGGCACCCTCCGGGGTCCCAGGAAGCCCAATCGGACCCAAAGCGCCAGCCCCACCGCGGAGACCCCCAGGGCTGTGGCTGAGCCCCGCAGAGCTGCAGGGAGGCTCCCGGGGGGGCCTTGGGGCTGGTTCTGACAATCCGCGCATGGCCCACCATCGGGCACGGTTGCCCCCGGCCACATTCCCCTCTGACCCCCGCGGTGCCCTGTGGCCACCCCGGTCAGGGACCACGTGAGCAGCCCCACCTTTCTCACAGGGGCGTTAAAATACGCATAACGAGATTTACCCACGTAACCATTCTTTAAACGTGTCTTGTCTCTTTTTGGCCGTGCTGCGTCCTCTGGCATCGGGGGGCTCTTCTCTCGTGTGGGGAACAGGGGCCCCTCCCAGGTTGGGGTGTGCGGGCGCCCCACTGCGGAGGCTCCCGTCCTGGTGGAACGCGGGCTCTGGGCGTGGAAGTTGCTCCTCCTCGGCACACGGAACCCTCTCGGTTCAAACCCGTGGTCGAACCCCCATCTCCTGAACGGGCAGGTGGATTCCTCGCCGCTGGCCCTCCCGGGAAGCCCCTTTAACCGTGTGGAAACGGAGGCAGTTCCGCCGCGTCAAGCATGTTCACGTCGTGCAACCACGACCCGCATCGTCTCCAGAACCTGCCCGTCTTCCTAAAGCAAGACGCCGTCCCTCTTAAGCACAGCCCGCTCCCGCCCCCAGCCCCGCACCCCCGTCACCTCCGGCCTCTACACCCGTGACCCAGGTCACCTCCAGCCTCTACGCCCGTGACCCGGGTCGGGACTGCCGGGAATTGGAATCACAACAGCGTTTGTCCTTGAGGGCCAGGCCTGCCTCACTGAGCACCGTGTCCCCAGGGTCCATCCGCTGTGGCCGCGTCGCGAGCGTCGTCTTCTTTGAGGCTGAAGAACGTTCCCGTGTGTGTTTCCATCCCAGTCTGTCTGCCCCTCAGTCTCGTCAGTGGACGCGGGGCTGCTCCCCCTCTTGGCCGTTGGTGGACGACACTGTTGTGAACACGGGTGAACGGACATTTCGCTGAGACCCGGCTGCCGGTTCCCGGAAGTGGACTCACCGGGCCGTGGAGTAGATCTGTGTTTAGTTTGTGAGGGCCCTTCGGGCTGTTTGCCACGGCAGCCGCACCAGCGGACTTTGCCAGCAGCAGTCTGCAGGGATTCCACCCTCTTCGTGGAGTAACTCTCCTTATAGCTTGTGAGGTGGTTCCTTAGTGTGGTTTTGATTTATGTTTCTCTGATAATCAGCGATTCTGAGCGTCTTTTCACGTGCTTTCGGCCATTTCATGCCTTTAGATAAACGTCCACTTGCGTCTGTTTCCAGCGTTGACTCAGGTTGTGTGTTCTCGTGAATTTTAGGAGTTCTCCATGCTCTCGAAGCTGGTCGCTCAGTAGGTGCACAGTTTGCGGACGTTTTCTGCATTCTGCGACTTGCCTCTCGGCCTGCTGACGCCGTCTTTGATGCACAAAATGTTTACCTTTTGATGAAATCCAGTTTGTTGCTGCTGTCTGCGCGTTTGGTGTCGCGCCCCAGAAATGAATGCCAGCACCCAGGATCAGGCAGCCTTTGCTCTGCTTTTCCCTGCGAGTTCTATGGCTTTAGGTCTCTACTCTTTTTTAGGTTAATTTCTGTGTATGTGGTGTTTGGTGAGGGTCTCAACCCGGTAGGAGAGGTCTGAGAAGGGGTGGGCGTGATGGGGAGGGGGCAGCCCACTGGGGGGGTACGGGAGCCTGAGGGGGCCCATGAGGGAGCAGGTGGCTTGCGGGTGGGCCCCCCAGCCCCCCCCGGGGAGGGGCTGTGCACAGCACCGCGAGGACGCGCCGTTGGTGCTGTCTGTCCGGACGCCGCCCTGCACGCAGAGGGGCCGCTAGACCCCGGACCACATCACCTGTCTGGGCTGGACTGTGTCCTGAGGGGTGTGGGAGTCACCTCGGGGGGTCTGCGTGTCTCTGGTGGCCCCGGAGAGCGGGAGGGACCTGCTCTCCTGGGTGACCTCTGTCCCTGTCGCCGACCAGCTGAGGGAGTTGGTCACTTGGGCCTGCACATGACCCCAAATTGAGAAAATCAGAACTGACACCACCAGGCACCCCAGTAATGTGGCAGGCATCACCTTCAGGAGGCTGGGCCCCTGGGAGCCCTGGGCAGCTGCTTGGCCGGAACCAGACATGCAGAGCCGCTGGCCAAGGGCTGGGCAGAGTCAGCACCCGGGCCAGGGACCAGCTGCTGGGCCCGCCCCGCACACCCACCTGCCCCTGCCCCGCTCCAGGCGGGGACTCCTGTCTGCAGACCTTTCTTAGGGCGCGAATGGAGGAATTGTGAAAGGCCCGAGCCCCTGGAACTGTCACAGCCTAGAGCTCACTGCTGCTCGGAGCGACTTCACAGGCCCTTGCTCACTGGGGGTTCACGCGTGTGCTCGCTGCCGACGTAGTGTTCACGTTGTCCTCAGCACTCCCTCTGTGCGGCCCCTGCATGCCCAGCGGGGATCATCTGGGGGTCTCTGCTCTAAGCCAAACGGCCAGCCTTGCTGGGGCTGCGCCGACTGGCCCATCGTCCAGTCACTGCCCTCAGCAGAGGCGTCTCTGGGGCGTCTCCAGGTGCGCCCCTCGCCCCGGGCTGCGGGGTGAGCTCCACGGAAGGGAAGGGCTCTGATTCCTCATCCCCGCCCACCAGGCCCGTCCAGGGCTCCCCGCCCTGCTGGCCTGTGTGGGAGGAGGCTCACGCTGTTCTCTCGTTGGCAGGTGAAGGGCGGATGATCGGATGATCGAGGCCTCCGGGGCTGCAGGGAGAGCCCTGGACGTCAGCATCGTTACCGGGGACCCGCCCTCCAGTCACGCACCTGGGAGCCGCACCCCAGCCACCAGCAGCTGAGCCGGCCTCCCACCATCCGGAGGACAGGGAATGACGGAGGTGGTCCCGCGGGCCTGGGGGGCGGCGGAGTGTCCCTGAGGAGGGGCTGGGCCGCCTGCTGCGGCGGGAGCGCCATGCCAACTAGCACGGGGGCGCCGGGGCAGGGGCCGCAGCGGGCCATGGCCTCGCCCCCCGAGGCGCGCTGAGCGCTACCGCGGGCACCGGCTCCCTCCGCCGGGGCGCGCGCGCGTGCGTGCGTGCGTCGGGCCTGCGCCTCCCGTCTCAGCATCGTCTCAGCACTGTTGTCGTCCGAGCTCCGCCCCACCCCGCGGCTGGTGGGCCCCCGGTGCTGCCCGGCCGGACCATGGGATGCCGGCAAAGCTCAGAGGAGAAAGAGGCGGCCCGGCGGTCGCGGCGCATCGACCGCCACCTGCGCTCGGAGAGCCAGCGGCAGCGGCGCGAGATCAAGCTGCTGCTGCTGGGCACCAGCAACTCGGGAAAGAGCACCGTGGTGAAGCAGATGAAGATCCTGCACAGCGGCGGCTTCAACCTGGAGGCCTGCCGCGAGTACAAGCCGCTCATCGTCTACAACGCCATCGACTCGCTCACACGCATCGTGCGCGCCCTGGCCGCGCTCAAGATCGACTTCCACAACCCCGACCGCGCCTACGACGCCGTGCAGCTGTTCGCGCTCACGGGCCCGGCCGAGAGCAAGGGCGAGATCACGCCCGAGCTGCTGGGCGTCATGCGGCGGCTGTGGGCCGACCCCGGCGCGCAGGCCTGCTTCGGCCGCTCCAGCGAGTACCACCTGGAGGACAACGCGGCGTACTACCTGAACGACCTGGAGCGCATCGCCGCGCCCGACTACGTGCCCACCGTGGAGGACATCCTGCGCTCCCGGGACATGACCACGGGCATCGTGGAGAACAAGTTCACCTTCAAGGAGCTCACCTTCAAGATGGTGGACGTGGGCGGCCAGCGGTCGGAGCGCAAGAAGTGGATCCACTGCTTCGAGGGCGTCACCGCCATCATCTTCTGCGTGGAGCTCAGCGGCTACGACCTGAAGCTCTACGAGGACAACCAGACGGTGAGTGCGCCGCGGCTCCTCCGCCGCTGTGTGCGCCGGCCCCGGGAACGGGAGGCCCCTGGGGCGAGGTGGGAGCCGCCGCCGCCTTTCAAGGGGAGCCGGCGGCCATCGGCCCCACGAGGACCGCAGGGTCGCGCCTGCCGCCAGGACCTCCGCCCAGAGCGCGGCTCTCGGCGGCCACTCCAGTCCAGGACCCCCGGCCCACTCTGACCAAGTAACCATTATGCCCGCAGCCCCGGACAGGGAGACTGCCCTGGGCCACGGTGCCCTCAGGGTGCTAGCGGGGCCCAGTGCCCAGGGGCCCTGCACCTTGGTGCTGCGCTCAGGCCACACCCCGTGCCTGCTGCGCTCGGGCGCAGAGGGCCAGCTGGAGCCTGCCCCCCGCCCCCGACCTCAGAGCCCGTGGACCTCCCAGGACAGGGAGGAAGGGGGCTGGCACCCCCGAGAGGCTTCTTTGCAGGTGAGGTCGGGGGGCAGCAGGTGTGTGGGGAGGGGCCCGGGAGGCGGGACTGAGGCTGGCTGCTGGCAGGACCAAGGGGGACGGGCGGCCAGTCGTGGGCCCGTGCGGCGGTTCCCCCCAGATGAGCACCGGGCTCGGTCCCGGGAACCTCGGCCCCACGACCTGACCCAGTCCTGAGCGTCCGTCAGCCGCAGGGTGAAGGAGCTCCTCTGAGGCTTCGTCCGTGGGGTCGGGGACGGACTGAGAATTCTTTCAGGCCCTCTGCCCAGGCTGAGGACCGCCTTATGGGCTCAGCCTTGAGCGCTGTGGGCAAGTATAGGAGGTTGCCGAGGGACAGCTGGGCCTGGGGCTGAAGCCACTGGGGCTTGACGGGAGCTGCTGGGCAGGCTGGGAGGCAGGCCCCCGGCAAGGAGGCTGGGCAGTGCCCCGCAGGCCCAGCTAGGCAAGCGGCCCCGGGCACCAGGAGCCGCAGTGCTGGAGGCCGCTCAGCTGCACAGGGGTGGGTGTGCTGGGCCGCCCCCCCCAGCAGAGCGTCTGAGTCAGGCAGGAAGAGGTTTCCGATCCCGGCGTAGGGGCCTGGCCAGCCCACAGCCCCCGGGGCCAGCCCATCTCACTCCAGCACTGTGCCCGCATCTGCCCACCCCTGCTTCTGTGTGGCGTGTGGTCCTGGGCAGCGGCAGGGCGAGGCCAGGCTCCTTGCTGAGCACGGCTGAGGGCGTGGGGCCGCCCAGACGGGTGTGCGCCCACCCGGGCTCCGCCCCCCGGCTCTCTGGCACCGGCTTGGTTCTGCTCCCCCGGGGCTGGCTGGTGGTGGCCCTGAGGCCCTGAGGTCTGGATCTCTGGGCCACCTCCTCTGTCATCTCCAGGGCCGGAGGACAGGTGGGGTGAATTCCCTGGGTGCCGGGCTGGGTGCCCAGGCTGTTGGCCGGCACATCCTGCCACGGAGCTCGCGCCTGCAGGAGTGCTGGGTCAAGAGGGGCGTGGGGGGCCAGGCCCCGGGGCGTCCTGTGTTCCACGGAGGCATTCGGCCACCCTGCCCCCTGCCCCCTACCCTGCCCACCAGGTCTCAGCCCGGGCATCACGCCCGCCTGGCAGGCGCCCACACGCTGCCACTCTGCACACCGGGGCCCTGTTGCGTGCGTTCGAGCAGCTGCCTGGCTGAGCCCAGCGCATGGCCAGGTGGACAGGTGGCTTCTCCGAGGCCCGTGGGTCGTCACGGTGTCTCCTGGAGCGAGAGACTCCCAGCCTGGCCCCGGCCTGAGCTCGGCAGGCCTGGGGAGGTGACTGTTCACCAGAAAAGGAGATTCTCAATGAGAAACTCAAGCAGGGCTGGAAATTCACTGGATTCCAAGTGGTTCTGACCTTTCATGCTCCACCAGCAGTATCTCGATGGAAAACAAACACTGCCGGGCGGAGACAATGCCGCCCGTGAGTGCACAAGGGGGGCTGGCTGCCAGGGACAGGGTGGTGCAGGGCTGCCCCCCCACCCTGCCCCCACCATTGCCTTTCCAAGGGCCCTGGTGGAGGCCGGGTGGCCCCGAGAAACCAGAGGGGCCCACGACCCAGTGCCAGGCTCCGGACGCAGCCCCGCGGAGCTCCCCCTGCCCCCAACTCAGCGTCTGCAGCCTGTCTCCCCCCAGCCAGGGCCCCCTCCCGCCCCTGCCGGCTTCTGCGTCAGCGTGTTGCCAAGGGTGACGTCAAGACCGCTGGGCTCGAGGCGCGTGCAGGGCAGCCCCTGGGCAGGGGCAGATTCCGGGGTGTCCATGGACCATGGCAGCCTCGGGCATGGTGCCGGGCAGCCCTTGTCCCAGGAGGATTTCACGGGTCCTGAGTCGGCCCGGGCCCCGTCCCCGTGCAGGGCTGCCGGAGCTCAGCCCAGACGTCACCCCTGGGCGCCATGGGCCGGCGCTGGTGCCCGGGTCCCTGTCTTGGCATGAGGACAGCTCGGAGGCCGAGGCCACCGGCCCAGCCAGGCCGCCCCACCCCACCCACCCTCTGTGGAGCCCCCCTCCACCCCCCACCGCCTGGCTGCCAGCCTCCGCCAGGGTGGAAACGACGAGCTCAGCTATGGCCCCCGCGGGTGCCCATCCGCCCAGACAGCCCCCAGGTGCCCCCATGAGTGCCCCGCAGGCGGGGTCCCAGCACCCTGCTGTCAGCCTGCTCCGGCCTCGCCCCAGGGGCCTGCTGACGGGCTTCAGGCTTCTGCACGGCGGGGCCCCCAGAAGGGATGGGCGAGGCGGCCACGAGGTGTCGGTTCTCACGGGAGCACCCTCAGTGGCTCGCCATGCTGTGGGCTGTCAGCAGGCTTGCTGTGCGCCTGCTGTATACCTGCTGTGCGCCTGCTGTATACCTGCTGTGTGCCTGCTGTTTGCTGGCTGTGCACCTGCTATACACCTGCTGTATACCTGCTGTGCACCTGCTATACACCTGCTGTATACCTGCTGTGTACCTGTTGTGCGCCTGCTGTATACCTGCTGTGTTCCTGCTGTGCGCCTGCTGTGCGCCTGCTGTATACTTGCTGTGTGCCTGCTGTGCGCCTGCTGTATACCTGCTGTGTGCCTGCTGTGCGCCTGCTGTATGCCTGCTGTGTACTTGCTGTGTGCCTGCTGTGAACCTGCTGTGTGCCTGCTGTGAACCTGCTGTGTGCCTGCTGTATACCTGCTGTGTACCTGCTGTATGCTTGCTATATATCTGCTGTTTGCTGGCTGTGTGCCTGCTATACATCTGCTGTATACCTGCTGTGTGCCTGCTGTATACCTGCTGTGTACCTGCTGTGCGCCTGCTGTATACCTGCTGTGTGCCTGCTGTATACTTGCTGTGTGCCTGCTGTGCGCCTGCTGTGTGCCTGCTGTGTACTTGCCTTGCGCCTACTGTATACCTGCTGTGCACCTGCTGTGTACTTGCCTTGCGCCTACTGTATTCCTGCTGTATACCTGCTGTGTACTTGCCTTGCGCCTACTGTATCCCTGCTGTATACCTGCTGTGTACTTGCCTTGTGCCTACTGTATACCTGCTGTATCTCTGCTGTGTGCCTGCTGTGCGCCTACTGTATACCTGCTGTGTGCCTGCTGCATACCTACCATGTGCCTGCTGTGGGTACGAGGCCCAGGTGGGGCCAGATGCCATGGTGAGCCCGAGTATCCAGGTTACAGGGTTTGAGGTGGGGGCACTCACCCCGGCACAACTGAGTGTCATGTCTGCAGACCCTCTTGCTGCCTAGGGACTCTGCCCCTCCTCCGGGACCCGGCAGGCACATCTCCCAGGGGTGACTCCACTTTCTCACAGGGCTCCTCGCGGGAGGCCTGGTGTCCCCACCACTACCCAGCAGTAGCTGGTCAGCCGTGTCATCTGGGTTGAGGGTCTCGGGCAGGGGACGCAGGGACATGCTTCTTAGGGGTCAGTGTGTGCCTTAGCGGCCCCTCCTGGTCCTGGTGAGCCTCTCCCTACCCGCAGATGGTTGGCAGGGGCTAGCACACAGTGGCGTGCCATAGACGTGGCCAGGATCGGGAAGAGCCAATGTCTGGGGCCCTGGCTTCCAGGGCACAGCTGAGAGGGAGCCCCTGCAGGTGCCTCTGGGGGGGCCGCTCCAGGCTGCCTTGCAGGTCCTGTGGCCCACCACCTGCACACCACGTGTTGTCATTCAGCCCCGAAAGGGCGCACGTTTCACTGCTGTAAGATTGTCGTTGCAAAGCAGTGCCGCCAGGAGTGTGGCCCAGCAGCCAGCATCTGCTGGTGGCAGAGCAGGAGGTGTTTGTCTGACAGACGTGGCCAGAAGTGGGGGCACAGCGTGGGCAAGACCCAGCTTAGACTGGGAGGGGCTGGACGCAGCCTCCAGGGCCCTTATCCAGCCAGCTCTGCAGACGGGGAGCCCGAGGCTCAGGTCACCATCGTGGGCCCAGGGCTGGGAGCCAGGGTGCGGACAGCAAGTGGGCCTGGGGGGCTTGAGGGGCCATTGGGGTTGGCACCGCCCCAGCAGCACCGACCTCGGAAGCAGGACCCCCTGAGTCCCTGGCGGAGCCGTGACGGCGCCTCCCACCCCAGGCTCAGCTGGCCACACTGTCCCTCCCCGCAGGTGTCCCTGGTGTGCTCGGCCTGGCCTTCTCTGTGGCCCGTCACCCCTCCCAAAGGAGCCCGCAGGGCCAGTCGCGCGCTCGCTGCCGGGAGCTGCTGCCAGGGCTCGTGGGCACTGGCCGCCTCTGCCCGGGCGCCTCTGGCCCTGGCACCGCCTGGCGCTCCTGCTCCTCCACCCAGCCCTCATCCCGGCCCCCCTTGGTGGCGAGGGGCATCTGGTCCTCCCCTCGCGGGCCCTGGGCTTCACTTGGGGGTGGGGGAGGGTGAGTGGAGAGGCAGCACCCGCGGCGACCCTCCCCTGGCAGGTCAGCCGCCCCAGTGCCTGCAGGCAGCCCTCGGTGGGCGGGTGCCCGCTGACATTTCAGCCCCGGACGGGGCCCGCCCCGCCACACAGGGTGCTCCAGAGCCCCTGCCTCCTGCTCCCTTGGTGCTCAGCGTCTGCCAGAGTCCATCCTCCGCCGGCCGTCGGCTGGACGGAAGGATGCCTGCCGCTCGGAGGGCCTTCCTCCAGCCCCACTCCTCATTTCGGGTCCTTGTGGACTCGCCCCTCCGTGGTGTTGCCTCTTGCCGCGACCCTGGAGGCCCCCGCCCGCCCCCGAGGCCGTCACGGGACACAGCAGGGCAGCCGGGGTTCACCCCCCGCCCTCCGCCCCTGGTCGCTCTGCCTTCACCGCGTGACCTGGTGGATTCTGCCGGGGGGTGTCCACGTGTTCTCAGACCTGAGGCTGGGGCCCTCCGCCTCACAGGCGGGTCGGGGTCAGCCTCTTGCCAGGTCTTAGGCTCTGTAGGCAGGGCTCTCCCCTCTACGCTGCACCCCCGTCCTCTGAGGCAGTGGACATCACGTTAGCAGCTTGAGATCACCCAGGTGAGAGCGCTGATGCCGCAGACATCGGCAGGTGCTACGGCCACCCCCCCGCCACGTGGACGTTAAACGGCCCCCGCCTCCTCCAGGCAGTGGTTTCCCCACGTCCCTGCCCAGCAGGCTCAGTCTTCAGTGAACAACAGTGCTCACCACCGGCTCCTCGTAGAGCCGGGCCAGCCGCCCCCGACCCCTCAGCGGCCCCCTGCTCTGGGCTTGCGGCCACACACGTCATTTCTGCTCGCGTTTGCCCCGCTGGGGGACGGCCTTTTGCCAGAGTGGTTCACGCTCTGTGGTTCTGCGGGCAGGGAAATCTATGCTGTGTGCAGATGGGCCGCCCGGGAGCCGGGGGCGCTGCTGCGTCCGTCAGCGTGTTCGTGGCCAGCCCCGGGGTCCTCCCCCGCCCTGGCCTGAGGACAAGCCCCCATTCCTCCCCTGAGGTCACGCGGGGACCGCATGGTGCAGCCTCTGGGGGCTGCGACTGGCTTCTGTGGGGCCTGGCAGGGAGGCAGACCCAAGCAGCAGCCAGGGGGGTCTCCTGCCCCAGAGACCAGCCTGCGGGCAGAAGGGCCCGACATCGGGGGCAGGGCCTGGAGCGAAGCTGGGGGTGCTGGCCGGGGCTCCCCCTTGCCAAGCTCGCTGGGGGCAGCCCCTCGAGGCGGGACCAAGGGGTTTGGGGGGCCTCCCAGGGGAGTCCAGCCCACGCCCCCGTCTCCGGGGTGGCCGTCACAACCAGGCCTCTGTAGCCCTAGCTCTGTCCGCCCACGTCCCCCCAGCACATCTGTGCTCAGTGGGACCTCAGGGCAGAGGACCCTCCCAGCTCGCAGCTGCCAGGCCAGCGGGGTAATTAACTTCCTGAGCGTGTTTGTCTGGCTCCACACACACACACACACACACACACACACTCACACACATACACACACACTCATCAGAGCGGCCCTGGGGCTTAAGACGCAGGTTATTATTCTTTCAAAGGGTTTCTGTGACCCAAGAGCTGCAAGACAGCTCCTCTGCTTACCAAGGACAGGCTGAGACCTCCGGGGGGCCCCCGCGGTGGCCTTGGTGCTGACAGAACGTGGGGGGCGGCCCCCGAGGCCCCACCAGCTCTGACAGCCCAGCGTTTGGGTTAAGGTCTGAATACAGCCAACGACACAGAGGGAGTACCCCGTGGAGCAGGCGCCCCGCCCTGTTCCCCGCACCTGGCTCCCCACTGGGCTTGGGTCCTCAGATCTGGAGCTGAGCTCAGTGGGCCCCGGGGGCCTGCCCTGAGGTTCCCTCTGAGGCTCGCCCAGGCTGCAGCCCTGCACACCTCTGCTGCCTTCCAGCGACCCTGCCGGCAGTCCTGACCGAGGAGGCCGGGGCCTCCTGTGGCCAGCTGGAGGAGACTGGCACGGCGACCGGGCGGCCGGGGCTTCCTGTGCAGCCGCCCCCTCCAGCTCACCCGCTGGAGGATGAGACCCCGGGAGGCAGGAGGGCAGGCCTCGGCCATGAGGGTCCAGCCCCGCCTTCCCACCCGCAAAGCTGGGCGACAGGCCAGTGACTCGGGGACAGGACCCAGTTTTGATGTCTGCCATTCCCGGTGCCCGTCTCTGGCACCCGCGGGGCCCGGGGCTCTGGGGCTGGCGCTCAGACGGAGAACCCCGCCGGGCAGTGGAGTGTAGACCCCTTCCCCTGGCCTGGTGTGCTGGCTAGGAAGGCTGTGGGAACCCCAGGCCGCCTCCTTTCCTCTCTCTCACACGAGAGAGCTGGACGCACAGGTGGGCTGGGCCCCCAAGCAGCACGACGCCCCCCACCAAGGTCAAGACCAGCCATCACAGCACAACTGAGGTGAGCCTCGGAGCCCGATGGTGGCCATTCTGCCATTTCCCCGCCCCCCGCAGCCCGGCTCAGGCCTGCCAGGGTCTGGCTGCAAGTGCCCCTTGGTGCGGCTTCGCCAAGGCCAGAGGCCACCCCTGGCAGGGATGGAGGCGGTGCTGGGCCACGCTGTCACTGGGCGCTCCCCTGACGCCCATACCTAGCAGGCTGGCCGGGGTCCCGGCACAGGGCCCGTTCCCCTCATGGCCTCCCAGCCCTGCTGTGGTGGTGCGGGGCTCCAGGGAGGGCAGGGCACTCTGCTGGACAGCCGGGAGCCCGTGGGGGCGGGAAAATGGACCGTCCTCAAGGGCTGTGGAGGGCCTGGGCGGGGCCCCCGCAGGTGATTCCAGCCCGGCCCCAGGCACAGCCACTGTGACCCCACGGCCCAGATGCTTCCTGCCACAGTACTGTTTGCTGACTCAGCCCAGGGAGTGATCCAGGGTGTCCCAGCTGGAGAGGGCAGGTTTCAGGGACCCACCAGGGAGACGGTGACATCTGAAGGGCACGTCTTGTCTGTCTCGGGGGGACTGTGGCTTGGAAACCAGACACGGGGCCCCGCCCGGCTTCCTCACCCCCTCGCCTCCCCTGGGCATGGGGCTGTGGGGCTTGGAGCACCTTGAGGGGCGGGGGCTGGGGTCAGCCACGGTGCCAGCATCCTGGGCAGAGCACCGGCCGCCGCCCCGGCCAGATCAGTGGTCCCAGGCCCCGCCTGCCATGGCCCAGGGTCCTTGTGAGGCCCTTGGCCACACGTGGGTGTCCTTCCCAGGAGAGGCTCTGTCTGGCCCTGGCCCAGCCCCACCCCGCACCCCAGCTGATGGAGAAGCCAGCGCTGGGCAGTCATGACCCAGGTACCTGCTAAGGGTGAACACTTCTGAAACCGTCTTGTCGGCCTGGGGCAGAGGTTCCCCACTGGGATGCCACCCCACCCACTGCCTTCGCTCGGGGAGGAGCGGCCCAGGGCTGCAGGAGTCCCATCTGCTGGGCCGCGTCAGGCAAGAGGGCTGGGCCCCTGGGGCCCCCCTTTCAGTCCCAGGCCGGCTGCCGGCCCCCCGCCGGCCCTCCCGCGGTGGCGGCAATGGTCTGCACGTGGGCCAGGCCCGCCCACACCTGCGTCCCGCCGTTGGCTAATTTCTCATCAGTGCCGGACGCTCGGGGGGTGAGGGGGCATGTGGATCAAGCCTGCAAAGTTTAAGACGAAAACAAGCAGCAGGCAGGTCTCATTTCAGCCAAAGCCAAGAAGGACGGGGCCTTTGAAGGAGGCGTGCTCCCTGCAGGGCAAGGGTGAGGGCGTTGGGGGCTGGCGGGGGGGCGGGGGATGAAGTGACAGCAGGTGGGACCCAGAGCCCGGGCCTCGTCAAGGCTAGGGCCCGACTCCCGGTGGGGCGGGGAGCAGCGTACGGGGGCTCCGTGCCCGTCAGGGCGAGTGCTCCACGCGGGGCCTTGGGACTCTGGGGGTTGACCCTAACGTTCCCCGCCCGCGCTACTGAAGTTACGGGCCGCCCGCTGTCCTGTGCCCCTGCCCGGGCCCTGCGGCCACCCGTGGGCTCGGGAGCCGCCATCTCTGGCTCTGAGACCCCGTCGGTCTTCAAGGTTCCGTGAGAGCGGGCCCCTGATGTGTGTGTCCGGCCGCTCACGCGACTCCTGCTGCACGGGTGGGCAGGGCCCCCGCGTTGGTCCTGAGAGCGGGGTGGCAGCCTGCCCGTGTGGCTGCGGGCTGTCCCCGCCTAGCCCCCGAGGACGCGGGGCGCCCCCAGGCCAGCGTGGCTGTGGCCATGAGGGTTGAGCACGCTTGTCCTGAGGCACCCCAGTGGGACCCAGGCTGTGGTCCTTCCTGTCCAGGGGCCGGGCTCCCTGGGAGGCTGAGGGCGCCTTCATGCAGACCTCTAAGGCCCCCGATGCAGATGGCTCATCCCAGCTCGCCGAGCCTCCCCATGGGGGGATCTGGGACCTGCTCCTGGGGAGGGGCGCTGGGCGGGGCGGCAGGGGCGCCCGGCGAGCTGCTCCTGGCCCGTTCAGGGTGGCTTTCAGGCCATCAGAGCCTGAGCACAGCTTTCCCTCAGCCTGTTATCTTGTTTAAACAGCCCTGCTGTTTGAAGGGGCTGGCTTGGCCACGCGGTTACCATGAGCCTCACAATTGTTCCTGGAGAGTGGGCAGGAGACAGGCCTCCAGAACACAACATCCCCCAGCCCCCCGCGAAGCCCCATCTGTCGATGGCCCCAGGCCTATGGGGCCCAGCACCCCCGCCCCGCCCACCCCTGCCCACCCAGGATGCAGGGAGCCACCCCCTGGGGTGGGGGCAGGCTGGGCCCTTTTCGGAGCCCCCTTCTGGTCCCTGGGGGTGGGGGTCCAAGGGCTGTGAGTACCCGGTGGGTGAGGGTGAGCACACCCCCCACCCCCGAGTGCTGATGCCAGTGCTGCTCACTGACCCCCACTCTGACCCCTGACCCGGACCGGGCTGCCTGTCTGTGGGGGGTGGCAGACGCTGGGGGAGGGTCAGGGCCCCGGCCGAGGGCACACGGAGTCGTGGAGTCGGGTCCTGGGGCCATAGCACCGACCCAGGGCAGGACCGCGCGCTGTCTCGGCCCTGGGGGCCCAAGGGGTCAAGGGCCAGGGCAGCCCCGAGGGCTCGCGGATCCGGGCAGAAGGAGACGCGGCGGGCGGCTTGCTCACCCCGCTGCCCCCGCGCCGACCGTGGCTTGCAGCCGCCCCCGCAGACCAGCCCCAGACACCGCGGGGCTCCGGCGCCCATCAGCCTCGCCCACCCAGTCCTGGGCCCGGGGCAGCCGGCGCCCAGCCCTGCGGGAGGATCACGTGGGAAGCACTGACTCGATCGGCCGGGGCGTGACCCAGTTGTCCAGCTTTGTCCGCAGGCGCTGGGAGCAGGGTTTAGGGTGTGGGCCGGCGGGGACTGCAGGTGGCTCCGGCTGTCAGAGGCGCTCTCTGGCGCAGAGGGGCCTTCAGCCCAGCCCCCATGTGGTGTAAACGGGGCCATGGAGAGGAGCGAGGCCCAGCCTGCGCGGCGGCCGTCGAGGCCAACATGGCCACAGGGCGCCTGTGGTAACCACCCCATGCCCCGCCCACCAGCAGCAGGTCCCCGGAAGGACCGCCCCCTTCCCTGCCCCGTGCCCGGGGGCACCACGAGGTCTCCTGAACCCCCAGGTGCCCTCCCCTGCTGCCAGCAAGTAGATGGTGATGGATAGTGTCGCCCGGCCGCCAGCCAGCCCCGGCCTTCCGTGGCCCTCCCAGAGGGCCGCCTGGCCTAGCCTGAGGGTCTGGGTCTGCGCCGCTGTGCAAAGCTGAGGGTGGAGGCTGCCTCCCCAGTTGCCGTGGAAACGGCAGGACTGCGCTCAGCTGCTCTGGTGGCACAGACTTGGCGGTGGGAAGGGCCCGAGGGGCCATGGGCGTTCCCAGGCCCCCTGTGGGCAGGCCAGCCGGGACCATGCCTGCCCCGCCCCTCGTCTGCACAGGGCGGTGGTGACTGTACACTGGCCGGGGTGAGCCAGGCTTGTGGACTTGTCCACGGGGGGTGCGCGATCCCTGGGACCAGAAGTCTAAGTTGCCATCCCAGGCCTCCAGCCTCTGCTTCTGGCCGCCTCCTCCCTGTCCCCAGGGGGCCCTCCCGCCTGCGCCCCTCAGCCTGAGGGCTGTAGCCACAAGCCGGGCCCTGCAGCTCCAAGCACACCCCGCCCCTGACTCTCGACAAGCTGGAGCCCAAAGGGAAACTCACGGCGGAGGCTGAGGACCTTTAGTGGATGCGGGGTGGAGGGGGATGGGTCGGGGGCAACCCAGGGCTTCAAACTGCCACGCAGCCTGCGATCCGGGCCCGGTCCCTTTCCTGTGGAGCCCAGGGCCAGGGGCGCCCCAGGTGCAGCCTCTGCCTGCCCCCCCCCGCCAACCCGCAGCCTCCCAGCAGGGCCCCCAGCACCCCCAGGCTGTGCTAGACTTTTCTGCAGCTTTGCATGGAGACGACACAGCCCACTCTCAGCCACAGGCTGCAGCCCCCGACTTGGGTGACAAGCCTGTCTCCACAGCTGCAGGTGCAGCTGACACGGGTCCCCCCCCCAGCCAGCGCCCCTGCCAGCACCTCGGGACAGACGGGGTGTGAGGCCGGGGTCCACTCGCCCTGTCCTCAGCGGAGGAGACCCGTGCAGCAGGGCTCAGGGTGGACCAGGGAGGGCCCGGGGGCTCCTCCCACCCGGGGCACAGGGCTGTCTGGGCCTCAGCTGCCTTGCAGGCCGTGGGGGAGGGGGCAGTCAGTGCCCCGCTGAGCATGGTCCCCCACGTCGGGCCTGCAGGCAGCAGCGCCCTCACAGCCCGGGGCCCGCCGGTGCCGCCTCACCGTCCAGCCCCGATGGACCCCCCCCCGCTCGGCCCACTGCGCCAGGTGCCGCCAGGCATCCCCGCTGGCGGCCCCCGCCCTCGGCGCCCTCGGCGCCCTCGGAGCCTGGCACTGTGGTGACTGGAGCTCATTCACGCCTGCAGCCCAGCCTCCCCGCCCGAAAAGCCGGGTTCACGGCTCCCGAGAACAAACACCCCAGGCTGGTCCTGCAGCAAGCAGACCAGGGCCCTCCTGGGCCAGGACCTCGTGCTGGGCTCCAAGGAGCCGAGAGAGCGCCGGGCCGCACCCTGCCACCCCGTCCTGGCCACCAGGGGCCCACGCCCCAGGACGTCTGGCCTTGCGTCTCCAAGTCAGCACCTGACGGCTGCTGCGGGCCCTGGTGCCCAGCGCGGGGCCTCTCAGCTTCCCATGGGGGTCCCGTTCTGCCCCCAACCTCTGGAGGAGGCTGGCCGACAGAGCCCCCTTTGCTGGGGGGCAGCGGGCCTGACACACAGCTGGAGGCTGGCAGAGTGGGGTGCTGGCTGCCTGGGGAGGCCGGGGAGGTGCGAGGGGAGCCAGCTTGAGCGGCAGAGGGTGCAGGGATGCTGACGGGCCAGGCTTTCCGGGGCCCCTGGAGGGCTGTCAGGGTGGGAGGAGGTGCTGGGGGCCCCCACGGACAGGTGGCCAGTGGCCCGCACACCCTGGCCCTCCATGTTCTCCCTGCCTCCCCCCCAGAGGCCAGAGACCCCGCGAGCTGACCAGGGAGGTACCCTCCCTGTGGGGGTGGGCGGGTCCCCGTTCCCTCCTGCCCAGGCGCTGGTCAGACTACACTCGTGCCAACGGGGTCCCACCCCCCACCACTGCAGGGGGGACCAGCAGAGCCCCAAGTGACCCCTCAGCAGGCGAGCTGGACGCAGGAGCCGCCTGTCTCCCCCAACCCCGGTGACCCAGGAGGGCCCAGATGCCTGGATATCCCAACAGCTGCTGCCCCCGCCCTGCGCTGGCCCAGCCACCCTGGAGCCCCGCCACACACAGGGCCTCCCGGCCGCTCGGCCTCCAGTCTCTGGGCTCCGGCACCCGCCCGCAACCAGAGACCTGCTCGGCAAGTGTGTGCTCGGTGATTGGTGAATACGTGCTCCTGGCCGCATCTGTTGTTTATTGTACGTGTGAGATCTGGGGTCGGGAGTACCCTGATTAAGACATCATTCCCACGAAATGACAGACAGCTCCACCACTGGGCCTTTCCACGCGGCTTCCAGGAATCCATTAGCGTTCATTGCCACCCAGTGGCAGGCAGTGTTCCTAGACCACCAGCTACGGCGAGGGGGACTCTATCCTGCTCTCAGACATGCTGGGGGCTGGCATCCTGCTTCTGTCTGGGAAGGATCACCCCCCCAACACACACACACACGATCACCCCCCAAACACACGATCACCCCCCAACACACACACACACACGATTACCACCCAACACACACCCTCCCCAAGACCTGAGACCAGGCTGTTTCTAACGAAAGCACAGGAAGGGTTTGGGAGACCAGCCTCCCAGGTGGAGCGCAGGGCCTGGAGTCTATGTCTCCGTGGTGAGGGGGTGGCGGGGAGGGGTGCCTTGTCAACCCTGATACCGTCAGACCCTGTACGTCTGAGAGGGCCAGGCCTCTGGGAGATGAGGGAGATGAGGGTGTCCCCGGGCACCCCCACCCTGGGGCCAGCAGCTCTGCACAGCTGCCCCGGAGGGTCAGCGAGCCCGGGGGCCTTGGAGAACATTTCTGGCCCCTCCCGGCCTCGGTTTCTTCATCCGCAGAATGGGGATAAGGTCGAGGGCGGTCAGCAGAGCGTCCCTGTTCATTGCGCATGCTCAGAACAGTCCTTCACCTAACAGCTCAGCTCTAGACCGGCCCAGCCCTTGGGACACTCATCTTGTGCATCTTAAAACATAGGGCAGCTCGCCACCCGCAGGCGTCCCTTTAGGAGCAAGGAGATCAGTCATGGGGGTCGGGGAGGGGGGCTGTGAGGGCCCTGGGCTCCTCCAGAGCCCGCAGGCTGCACGCATATCCTTGGTTCTCTTGGGGAGCTGGAAGGGGCCCCCTGGGCCACACTGCGGTCGTGGGGGCTCCGGGGGGCCGTCCTCACCTCCTCGGGGGTGGCGGAGGGCTCCTGTGGCGGGGGGGACCAGGTGAGCACTCAGCCACCAGGGGCTGGGCTGGCCCAGCTCCGCCCTGGCGCCTTTTAGGAACAGAGGTCTCCCGCACGTTGCAGACTTCGTGCGGCCTGACGCCTGGCGGGATGGAGGCTCCCAACCGGCCCACCCCCAGCAGGCGGGGCTGACCACACCCGGGAGTGGGGGGGTGCGGCGAGGACGTTCTTCTGTGGGAGGCACGAACTGGCCTGTGGCGGGCGGGGGGCGATCCCTGGCCGGCAGCCCTGAAGGCGCGCGGGGTCAGTGACCCCTGGCGGGCGGTGCGGGGCGTGGGGCCTGCTGGGCCCCGGCTGTGCTGACCGCCCCCCGCCCCTCCCCCCAGAGCCGGATGGCCGAGAGCCTGCGCCTCTTCGACTCCATCTGCAACAACAACTGGTTCGTCAGCACGTCCCTCATCCTCTTCCTGAACAAGAAGGACCTGCTGGCGCAGAAGATCCGCCGCATCCCGCTGACCGTGTGCTTCCCCGAGTACAGCGGCCAGAACACCTACGAGGAGGCCGCCGTCTACATCCAGCGGCAGTTCGAGGACCTGAACCGCAACAAGGAGACGAAGGAGATCTACTCGCACTTCACCTGCGCCACGGACACCAGCAACATCCAGTTCGTGTTCGACGCCGTGACCGACGTCATCATCCAGAACAACCTCAAGTACATCGGCCTCTGCTGAGGGGCCGGCGGGGCCCAGCCCGGGGGCAGAAGATGGGGGCGGGGCCGGAGCGCGTCCCCAGCCCGCCCCCTCAGCCCCCTCGTCTCTGCAAACACGACCGTAGACGGATAGGTTGCTAGGTAGGTAGACACACTTGCGCGCGTGCACACACACACACGCACACACACACACACACTCTCTGCAGACGGGCAGGCTCCCCGCCCGGCCGAGGTCCCGTGAAGGCTTGAGGAGCTGTTGCAAGTCCGGCCCCCAACCCCCAGACCCTCCTGCCACATCACTCTGCCTTCCCGACGCGGCCCTGCTCCGCGCGGGGGGACCACAGGGCTGGGCGGCCGACTCCCCGGGAGAAAACCCAGAGCCGGGGCCGTGCCGCCCCTACCGGCACACACGGGCACTGGGCACCAGGCCGGCCACAGCAGTGACTAGCCCTCCAGCCACTCACCGCCCTTTTAAACACGCTTGGGGGACACGCAGCAAAGCCACACGGTGACCCGCGTGGCACGGCCCGCTGGGTTCCCGCTTTTCTCCTACGAGTCGAACGTTTTATAAAACCGAACCCTGGTTTTTCTCCTCTGATATCCTTTGTTTTTTTTTGGGGGGGGGCAAATTTCGTGGTGTTTAGCAGAGATAACAGAAAATTTCCAATGCAGTTGAGTATTCTTTTTTAAATGCAGATTTTCAAAACCTATTTTTTCTCCCCCCCCCCCGGGTGGCCCTTCTCGTGTCTTGGCTTGCTGAGTGTCAGAGTTGTCGCCGGACGCATCTGTCCGTCTGCCCGGCGGTGGCCTCGGGGCCGCGTTGGACATACGCCCGCGCCCCTCGTGCCTGGTGTGGCCTCCGCTTCGTTTTTCTTTCAGAAAATAAATGCGCCGTGTTCACAGAAGGCCCTTCACCGCGGGAGCGGATGAGCGGTAGCTCGACGACTCGGTGTTTAAAACGGGAAACGACCTGTGGCTTCTCCGCATGTGAAGGGGTGGGAGGCCCGAGGGGCAGCCGGCCTCCTGTGAAGGCTGGGCCGCCTGAGGGGGGCCCTGCCTGCCCGCGGGGCCACCCCCCGCCACGTGGATGGCCCCGGCCGAGGGCTGCCCACAGAGCCCTCGCTGGGCGGACCCCCTCTGGTCCCTCATCCGGGACCCTGAGCCCGAGGTCAGTGCCCAGAGTCGCAGCCGAGGACTGTCGGGGCACGAGGAGCCGGGGGATGGCGCGAAAGTCTGAGATTGTCTCCTTTATGAAAATAAAATAACCTGAATGAGCCAGGCCTCGTCCCCGAGTCCTCTGTGTGCGGCGCGGGGTCGGGGGGGACGGTGGCCGTGCCCAGGTCCCTCTGCCCGCTCCCTGCACGCCTTTAGAAGAACCATCTGGAGATGAACGTCAAGAACCAACAAGCCCAACAGAGACGGAGGCCCGCCCGCCTGCGTGTCCCGAGGGGCTGCAGCTGGGTACAATGGGGGCTCCAGCCCAAGCTGCTCAGTCACCTGGACCCCCTCTGCCCTGAAGACACCACGTCCAGGGTCAGAGTCATCCCTGCAGGGCAGGCTGGCGGTGCGGAGCAGGGTCCCCAGCCCAGCACCAGCTGCCTCGGCGGGGTGGGAGACGCTCCTCAGGGAAGGTCATCCTCATTGCGCGGGGTCCTCGGGGGTGTCAGTGGCGACCCATTTGACAAGAGGACGGAACGTGCCCAAGGTCGGGGGTGGGGGCAGCGGAGCCATCCTCTCCAGCAGGGGCAGAGAGGGGGCTGGGGGCCAGTGCCTCCCAAGGCCTGGGTCTTTGCTCAGCTCTGCCCCCGAACGGCTGTGGCAGGGGCCCGGGGATGGGGATGCACAGAGCCACCCCAGGGCGCCATCTCAAACCCAGGACCCAGCCGACGCCCCGAGGGAGGGGCGCAGACACAGTGTGGGCAGGCCCCCTGGGGGAGGGCTTTTGTATGAGAAGAACCTGCGAGTTAAGCTGTTCGAGGCTTATTCTGTGCTTTCGTGCCAGCTGGGATAAGAGCCGTAGCCTCACTGTGAGCGTCTTTAACTAAAAGCACACAACTGGAGGGAAATGGCGTCTGCCTTCTGCCCTGATGCGTTCAAGGAGGCGAGAGGATTCCCTGCGACAGCCCCCCGGCCCCCCACCTCTCCGCCTTTTACTTGCTCAGTTCCTCCTCTGACCAGCTGATCCCTCTGCTGAGGGGGCCCAAGACCCACCGCCGGGGCTCCGGAGTCCCCTCTGCCGGGCAGGCAGGGCTGGGGCGTTGGCGAGGATGCAGCCGCCTCCTCCGGGCAGGCACGGGCTGAGCCGCGGTGCAGAGAGGCCCACGCTTAGCAGTGCCGGGGCGGGACAGGCGGCTGGAGCTGCAGCAGGGCGGCCCTGAGCGGGGAGAGGGGCCCCCGCGCCTCTGCGGCCGCGGCTGAGCCCGGGGGGCGGGGGCGTGCGCTGCCCCCGGGCTGTCCGGCTGAGGACGCCCGCGCACCCCACCCCGCGCTCCCCTGGACGCAGCCCCCCAGCGCTGTCTGGCCCCAAGGAGGGACTCCAGGAAGGCCCGGCCCCGCCGCCGCGCCCCGCGCTCGGGACCCCCGTCGGGAGAGCGCCCGGGAGGCGGGAGCGCTTCCGGGGCTGTGTCCGCACGAGGAGGGCGGCCGGCCGGTCACTCGGGCCCCGCGAAGCGGAGCCGCCGCGCGCGTTGGTGGCCGGTCCTGCGGCGCCCCCTGCCGGCCATCGCGGGGAGGGGGTGCCAGAAACAGCTGCCCCCGCCCACTCAACCCCCCAACACTGGCCCCGGCGAGAGCACGCCCGGGACACGGCCCCCCAGGCCGGCGCTCAGGGCCCCCAGAGGTCCGCCCGGGGCGCCCGCCACGCGCCCTGCCCCTCCGCCCCCTCCCTCCAGGCTGCCCACCGCCTGCCCACCCCTCCCAGAGTGTCCCCGGCCTCCCTTGGGCGGGTCACAGAGGATGAGAGCACCCAGGAAATCCTGAGATAAAGAGTGAAACTCTGGCCTCCCTGCTCCCTGGGTGAGCCTAGCCCCTATTGAAGGTGGGAAGACAGTGTTGGGCTGGTAAGGGCCTTTTGGCTTCAGAGCAAACAGAAATCCACCCTGGGTCCCTTCTCGAGCTGAGTGTGAAAAGCAAAACTCTTTCAACTTTTGGAGGAAAATGTGAGGATGCCTCCATGAGCTCTGAGCAGCAAAGTCTTAAACGGCGGCCCCCCCCCCCCCCGCCCCAGCAAAAGCCACAAAGGAGGAGACTGAGGGAAGCTCACCACCATTCACATGAAAAACCGCCCTTTTATTAAATACAAAGTAACTGTTTATTCAAATGAACAAACAGTGGAAAGCTATCAGACCGCCTGGAACATGGTGCTTGCATTGTGTGTGACCAGCTAAGGGTAGAATCTGGGAGAAATGAAACACTCCCTCCAATCGATGATGAGACGCGGAGCAAACAACTCGGCAGAATGGACTCGGGCTCCCAAGAGGCTCTGGCTGGAGAGAAGACCCCCTCTGCCAGCCTGGGGACCTCTGCAGAGCCACAGTCAGCGACGGCTAAGGCTATGCAGCCAGCACCCTGCAATGAAGGGGCTGAGAAGCGATTGCATCTGCCGCCCCACGACCCCATCCCCAGGGGACACCAGCACACACAAGGTCAGCCAGGCTGGGGCGAGTTTACTGAGTATACCTGTAGGTTCCAACATGGGGTGGGCAGGCGGAGGTTGCACTCAGGAAACAGAGCCCGTGACACACGTCGATACATCCCTAGTCACGGCATTCGGTGTTTAAAGTACCAGGCAGACACGCACAACCAGGTCCACTATATACAGCTTTTAAAACAGGTGAGGCAAGATCTGTATATAATTCATGATAGTGAAAGTCGCTCAGTCGTGTCCGACTCTTTGCGACCCATGTACGGTTCATGGACTTCTCCAGGCCAGAATGCTGGAGTGGGTAGCCATTTCCTTCCCCAACCCAGGGATTGAACCCAGGTCTCCCGCACTGCGGGCAGATTCTTTACCAGCTGAGCCACGAGGGAAGCTCAGTGTATATAATTACGCCTGTGGTAATATGCAGAGACGTGTGTTGTGGGTGTAGCCACCCACTCTCGGCTCCAGGGAGGGCAGCAGGGAGTATGCTGGGTGGGGGACGGTGCGGTTCACAGGGAACTGTGCTTTTTTCAGCAGAAATCTCAAGCAAATGGGAAGGGTGGAAGAATGTTAAGATTCAGCAAAGCTGGTGGTGGTTCCTGATGGTCCTCATTATTGCCTCTCTGTTCCCCCAAATGCTCACAGAGGTCACAGTAACTTTACGAGTCCTGGGTGAGAACGGCAAGCGCCCTGTCGCCACACCCTGAGTAGGGGTGCCCCGGCACGGTGAGCAAAGGTGAAGCTCAGCCCCAGCACTGGTTCCGCCTGGAGACGCCCCGATCTCCCAGAAGCCCTCGAGCATGGTCGCCCAGGAGAAGCTAGGCAAGGGGTGTTTCAGGAAGACGTGGGCCGGGGTCGGGGGCAGGGGGGTCTTTGATTTGTGTGTTTATTCCGCTGTGTTGGGTGGTAGTTGTGGCATACAGAATCTAGTCACATGTGTGGGCTTTGCTGCTCCACGGCACGTGGGATCTTAACTCCCCGACCAGGAATGGAAACAAAAGTCCCCCCCGCATTGCACGGCAGGTCCTTAACCACTGGACCCCCAGGGTCGTCCCAGAGCAGACTTTTTAAAAAGACCCCCTGGCGTTGTGCCCTCCAGCCGAGCTGCGGGAGGGCCTGGTCCCCGTGGCAGGCCGCCGCAGTCGCAGCCCCGGGGCTCTGCTCCGTTCAGCTGGCCCCTCCGTACTGACTGGTTCCCTTGGCAGTTTGTCTCTGAGCCCGAGTTCAGGGAGCACCCCGCTCGGTCCTCAGTCCGAGGTGGGGACAGTCCCGTCAGCCTCCCTTCCCGATGAGGAGACAGCCTGTCCCAGGGTGCGCGGGGCTCCAGGGGAGAGCAGACGGACCCGGCCCGTCCGACTCCTCGTGCCTGACATCTTAAGGCCTGGGTCAGGCTGAAGTCCCTCCCTCCAAGGCCTGGCCTCCTGCCTCTCAGAACGAGCCCCTCGACGGGACGAGTGTCACCCTGACACAAATCCCCACCCTCTAGTCGCGGTCAGTCAGCAGGTGGTGGTGGGCCTGGACTCATCGGATTAGCAGAAGTGGTCAGCTGGAGGGATGGTGACCCAGGGGCTGGGGTCTTCCGTCCTTAAAAACGCGCTCCGGTGCTTCTCAGAAGAGGGTGTTTACACCTCGCCAGGGAGGTACAAGTGCAAACTGGAATGAGACACAACCACCCGCCCACCAGCACAGCCGGAAGACCCCGTGTGGGCACGGCACGGGCCACCCGGGGCTCCCTCGCACGGCTGGTGGGGGTGCATATTGGCGAAGCTCTTCTAGGAAATCATTCCTAGGATCTTCTAAAGCTGGACGTACAGTTGTCTGTGCTCAGCAGTTCTCTGCAAGGCGGATCCCAAAAGAAACGCATATGCGTGTCCGGCGAAAGACAGCTTAGACTATTAGCGGCCGCTGTATTCTCGGCTGCCACACACCAGAAACAATTCACACATTCTCAACGAAAACCCACGCGGGCAACAGAAGGGATAAATAAACTGTAGTCTCCTCATAGAGTGTGCGTACCACACTGCACCGCAAATTGGCAAGAACCAGCCATACACGGCCACACAGTAGCGACAGAGAAGCCAGAGGCAAAATATCAAGACTGTGTCCACCGGCTCAGGCCAGAACACGGGCGTGGGTGGCCATGCCCTCCTCCAGAGGGTCTTCCCGACCCAGGGGTCGAACCCGGGTCTCCTGCACTGCAGGCAGATTCTTTCCTGTCCAAGCCACCAGGGAAGCCCCATGCAAAGTTTAAAGAAGCACAGATCAACCTACGGCCTAATAAACTAGAGACAAATTGAACCGTCGACCTTCGGGTGAGGGGCGGCGACTTCCAGGGGGCAGACCCTTGGCACGTGTCTTGATCTGGGCAGCAGCCGTGCCCAGAAGTGGCAGGCTCACTTGGTACAAGCTAACCAAGCGTTCGTGTACAACGTCGGCCTTTTCAACAGGTATGAAGGTGAGAAGTGGAAGTGAAGTCCCTCAGTCATGTCCGACTCTTTGCGACCCCCACCAGGCTCCTCCGTCCATGGGATTTTCCAGGCAAGAGTACTGGAGTGGGTTGCCGTTGC
The DNA here is from genome assembly GCF_014754425.2 of Oryx dammah. NCBI lineage: Eukaryota > Metazoa > Chordata > Mammalia > Artiodactyla > Bovidae > Oryx > Oryx dammah. The sequence continues at coordinate 70,650,935 of NW_024070196.1, read as the reverse complement.
CTTCTCCAGAGGATCTTCCCGACCCAGGGATCGAACCCGGGTCTCCCACACTGTAGGCAGACGCTCTCCTGTCTGAGCCACCAGGGAAGTCCCATCTAACAGGTATGCTGTATCTCAATGAAAGCATGACGTGCTGTAAACTGTGATCGGCACGGCAGGTGCCTGTCGGGAGAAGGGCCCCTGGGCCGCCTGCGCGCCCCTGGCGAGCTTACCTGCAGGCACCTGGGCCAGGTGCTTGAAAGCCGCGTAGAGGTTCTCCCGGCAGGCTGGCTGGGGGTCGCTCAGCAGGAAGGACAGGGCTTGGATGACATTGTGCTCCAAAAAGCCCTCTCTGGGGAAGAAAAGTCAGATTTAGACATGGCCAAGGCATGAAATTAAAAGACGCTTGCTCCTTGGAAGGAAAGTTACGACCAACCTAGACAGCATATTAAAAAGCAGAGACATTACTTTTCCAACAAAGGTCCATCTAGTCAAGGCTGTGGGTTTTCCAGGAGTCATGTATGGATGTGAGCTTTGGACTATAAGGAAAGCTGAGCGCTGAAGAATTGATGTTTTGAACTGTGGTGTTTGAGAAGACTCTTGAGAGTCCCATGGACTGCAAGGAGATCCAACCAGTCCATCCTAAAGGAGATCAGTCCTGGGTGTTCATTGGAAGGACTGATGCTGAGGCTGAAACTCCAGTATTTTGGCCACCTCATGTGAAGAGCTGACTCATTGGAAAAGACCCTGAAGCTGGGCAAGGTTGAAGGCAGGAGGAGAAGGGGACGACAGAGGATGAGATGGTTGGATGGCATCACCGACTCAATGGACATGAGTTTGGGTAGACTCCGGGAGTTGATGATGGACAGGGAGGCCTGGCGTGCTGCAGGCAACAGGGTCACAGAGTCGGACACGACTTAGCGACTGAGCTGAACTGAACTGAAGGCTGTGCCCGGAGAGGACCCAGTAAGAACCTAGAGGCAGGGGGTCCGCACCCACCCCAACCCGCTGGAGCCTGAGCCCGGGCTGGCTGGGACAGACTGCATCCCTGCAGCCTCTGGGGAGAAGGCAGAGGCTGCGGTGGTCCTGGAATCGAGCCCGCCTGAGTGGTGGTGGAGGACTCCGGGCGACAGAAGCCAGAGGCCGACCTCCCTGAGCACTGGGCTGGGCTGACCGCGCTCTCTCTACCTGCCGGACACACACGTGTGCTCCGTCCAGGGCAGGCCCGTCCCTCCAAACCCACATAAGCCTGTTGTGCTTGTCATCATAAGGACATACGTTCATTAACTATCTGGTAAGCCCATTCAAGGGCTTCCCGGCGGCTCAGCGGCAAAGAGCCCACATGCAGTGCAGGAGTCAGAGGCGGCTCGGGCTCGATCCCTGGGTGGGGAAGATGGGGAGATTCCCCTGGAAGAGGGCATGGCACCCCACTCCAGGAGTCTTGCCTGGAGAATCTCCATGGACAGAGGAGCCTGTGGGCTACAGTCCACGGGGTCGCAAAGAGTCAGACCCGGCTGAGCGGACTCAGCATGGTTTTGAGCCAATTCGCTGAGAGGAGTTGTTAGTTTCTGGGTTTCTTTTTTTTTTTAAACTTCGTTGTCAAAACAAAGTTGAATACTTTAGAAATACTTAAAAATGAGCGTCTGAAACAGTAGGGAGATGACTGTAAAGATTCTAGAAGGGTCTGGCCTGCAGATTACTTCATTAATGTCTGAGTTCTTGGTTAACTTTGAAGAAGCGAAGCTACTGATTCATGATGGTACAGGCGTGGTTTAAGCAGAAAAGATGACGGGAAACATGGTCTGCTGGGCACAGGGATTGGCGGCTGCCTAATCGTTCAGGGGTTTGGGCTTAAGATGAACGGTGTGGGGAATTCCCTGACGGTTCAGTGGTCGGGACCCCGAGCTTTCACTGCCGAGGGCACAGGTTTGATCGGTGGTGGTTGGGCTTCCCAGGTGGCTCAGCAGTAAAGAACCTGCCTGCCAGGAGACGCAAGAGACGCGGGTTCGATCCCTAGGTCAGGAGGACCCCTTGGGGAAATGGCAACCCACCCCAGTGTTCTTGCTGGGAAATCCCAGGAGCAGAGGAGCCTGGTGGGCTGCCGTCCACAGGGTCGCAGAAGTCAGACGCAGTGGAGTGTACACGCGGCGCTGCTGCTGCCGGGAACACAACTCGCACGGCGGCAAACACAGACCAAGTGTTGAGAGGGGACATACGGCTTCTGTCCTGGCTTTTTTTTTTTAATGTGGACCATTTTTAAAATCTTGGTTAGATTTGTTACAATATGACTTGTGCTTTAGGTCTCCGTTTTTCGGACACCAGGCACATGTGATCTTAGCCGCCCAACCAGGGACCAAACCCACGCCCACTGCATTGGAAGGTGAAGGCTGAAACGCTGGGCCACCGGAGAAGTCCCTCTTTCCCCGCTTTTCTCCCCCTTCTGGCTTTTTAACCATTCCATTTGATTAGCCGCCTCACTGCTGGGCCCGGTCATGCCTGGTGAGGGTCTCCAGGCTGCAGTCGGGCCTAAGAGAGAGCTCGGTGTGAGGCCTGGCCCGGGGTTGGCACACAGGAAGTGCCCAGCTGTGCTCTGCCTGAGGTCAGCCTCGTTCTGGGAGGAGGAGGTCACAGGGGTCCCCCACGTGGCCGAGCCCTTCCCTGCGCCCCGAGTGAGGTGTCCAGGCCTCTCCTCTCAGCGCCTGGGCGCCCACCCCAAGTCTCCCTGACGGTAAGTCAGCTCCATAAGATGTAACTCCCCACAGTGACCGGGGGCCAGGCCCCCGCAGTCATCCGCTCTCCTCGTGCGGGCGGCAGCTTCAGCGTGGCCAGGGGCCCAGGCGCGAGGCTCACCTGCCCACGTTGTGGGTAGCCATGACGCACAGCACCTCGGTGGTCTTGATGCGCACCAGGGCGTTGGTGTCCTTCAGCAAGGCTTTCAGGCTCTCCAGGCAGCCTGCGGGGCAGAGGCACCGATGAGTGTCCTCCAGGCTCAGAAACCGGCTGACCCGGAAGTAGACGGGTGTGCCGATGTTGGGGTCAAGAGCACCAGGGCTCTGCTGTTTGCGGGCGTGGGGACGCCGTGTGGGCGACCGAGTGCTTCAGAGTCACTGTCGGGGCCTCTGGATGCCAGAAAGGCTCACCCCAGGGACCGTCTCCACACCGCCCCCCGACTTCTGTGCATGGGGCTCGCTGGTGCCGGCCCTCCTGGCCCTCCCCAGGGTTCACTGCAAGTCAGAGTCCAACCTTGTCACCAGCCGTGGCATACCCTTGAGAGGGTTACACCGTGGCACGCCAGATCGAGCGCCTAGAAATCCTGCCTTTTTGTGGGGCGCCCCCTGGCCTCACAGTCCTTCTTGCTGAGACTCCGTTTCTTCTCTGTTGGGTTAAGGAGGCTCCTTCCCTCACCGGGCCGGTGCCACGAGGACTGAGATAAACACGGGCGTGCACGCGCTCGGCGTGGTCCCGGCCCGGAGTCGGGCTCATTAAATCACAGCCTTTATTGCCGAAGCTCCACCCAGCTTTCGAGGCCAGGTCGGGACCCCTGCTCCCCGCTCTGGGATTAAACTGCTGCTAAGTCGCTTCAGTCGTGTCCGACTCTGTGCAACCCCATGGACTGCAGCCCACCAGGCTCCCCCGTCCCTGGGATTCTCCAGGCAAGAACACTGGAGTGGGCTGCCATTTCCTTCTCCAATGCATGACAGTGAAAAGTGAAAGTGAAGTCACTCAGTCGTGTCTGACCCTCAGCGACCCCGTGGACTGCAGCCCACCAGGCTCCTCCGTCCCTGGGATTTCCCACTGGAGTGGGGTGCCATTGCCTTCTCCAGGGATCAAACCCACATCTCCTGCATCGGCAGGCGGATTCTTTTCCACTGAGCCGCCAGGGAAGCCCCATAGATACGGGTAACTAGGAATGTGGGAGGAAACGGACAGAGGTCCCCACCTCCGTGTGGCTTCAGGAGGGCTAGCGCCTAGCTTCTGTGACAGCCTTGCAAACGAGAAAGATAAACAGGCCTCTTTGGAGAATGTGTGGCCACTGGGCTGAGTCCTGGCAAGAGGGGCTGACCACTGGTGGCATCCAGCTGAGGACCCACGGACTGGTTGCGAGGGCTCCTGTGAAGGGGCCAGGTCAGCTCCCCCCACCTACCCCCCACCCAACCCTCCAGCTGCTCTGCGTCTGTCCATCCAGACCCCAGTCGTGGTCCCTTGGGCTGCAACCCGCTCACCGATGCTAATGGCTGTGTAGACGTGCTCGGGGTCATGCATGAGGTCACACAGAGCCGTGAGGGCTTTCTGCCTCGTCAGCAAGTCATCCGACTGCAGCTCCTCGTTCAGCTTGGGCAGCGCGCGGCAGCCGTAGGCAATGGCAGCCTGAGTGGGGTTGACGTTGGGGGGCAGGTACATGGAGATCTTGGCGTCCGCCATCGTCCCGCGCCTGCTCAGGGAGACTCTGGAGCTTTCAGAGCAAAGCTCCAAGGAGACTGCTGGTTAAAAGAACCCAGACGTCATCGTCACTGCTACTGTGATCTGGCATTTTTTTACTCCCATTTTACAGATGAGCAAACGGAGACTGGGAGCAGTGAAGGAATTTGTTCAAGGTCACAGCAAAGGTAAGTGGCAGCCCAGACCGCAAACTCCAGTGTTCTCCCGAGAACTATAGAGATTGGGTCTCAGGACAAAGGCACTGAGAAACGGTAACTGGGTGGGTGGGTGGGGGGGGGGCAGTGGATAAATCGGGAGATTGGGACTGACATACATGCGCCACTGTGTATAAAGTAGATAACTGATAAGGACGAGGTGGGTAGCACAGGGACGTTGACTCAGTACTCTGCAATGACCTATATGAGAACAGAATCTAAAAAAAGTGGATATGTGTATAACCGGTTCACTTTGCTGTACAGCAGAAACGAACACAGCGTTGTAAATTGAGCATGCTCCAAAGAAAATGAATTTTAAAAAAGAAAAAGACACACTAAGGCAAACAAGCAAACACTGATAGAACAGGTCCATTTAGAGCTTATCTTGCGCCCCCAATGCCTAATATGCAGCTCAGCCACCCCAGGAGGAGGTGGGGAGTCCTATGACCCGGGAGGAAATTGCGGTTCCAGGACAAGGAGCCTTGGAAGTCATGAGCCAGGCTAGGAGCCAGTGTCCTAATCCAGGTCTGGGCCGTTCACCCATCAGGGACCCACAGTCGGGTGCCTCCAGCACATCCGCAGAGAAGGAATCAAGGTTAAAGTGTGACTTGTTTTTTATCACACACACGCTTGGAGAAACTGTAAGCAGTGTGGCTGAGTAGTTAGAAATGGGCTCCAGACCCAAGCCGACGGGTGGCCCTAAACAAGCAGCTTGAGAGGGAGACGACGATATCCCACCCCCAGCCCCCAGCCCCACCCAGAGTTGGTATATGCGCTGAGAATGGAGCACAGCTCACCAGGGTGTAGATGCTTTGGCTGCCATTATTATTATGCGGATGGTGGTTGGGACTGCGTTTCCTTGGCAGTGACAAGCCCCAGCCCTGTGGGAATCCACCCCACTAAGAGAGCTGGTGAACTGGACTCTGGATTCCTGGCAGCAGGTAATTAGGGAAGGAGGCGAGGAGGTGGGGATGGAAGAGGAGGTGGGACCCGGCCATTTGGGATCGGGGCTGCCCGGGCAGGAAACAAACGCTGGGCGCCTGCCACCCTCCAAGGGGCACGGCCTCCGTTGATCGGGCCTGGGTGAGTCTGGGGGAGCCTCTGTCCCAGGGGCCCCCAATCTGTGGCCGCCGGCTCACCTGCCTCAGCGCGTGAGTTTCTGTAGCACTCGCCCGTTGCCAGGCAACCCGGTTGCCAGGCGACCCTGGGCGGCGTCCTCTAGGCAGCTTTCCGCACACCGGGCCGCCCACCGCGCAGGCGCGAACGGCCCCAGGCCAGAGCTGGCTGTAAAGTGGGGTTGGTGCTATTTTCCGGGGTTACCGTGGGGGAACAAAGGCGGGCTCAGCTTTGTTCGTAATGCAGAAGGGAAGACAAGTGACTGTGTGCGCCTTTCTCTGTACTGGGCACTTGCCTTTAATTCTCAGCGTAAGCCTGGGAGGCGATGCATTCTCTTATTTTACGGACAAGCATCTCAAAGAGGTTCTGCAGCTTTCTCGGAATCACAGAGGCCCGATCCCAGGACTGCTTAGCCCTAGCCTCGGCTCCTTCCTCGGCAAGCTGACTGGCTCGTGAGGACGCAGGTCCGACCCTGCAGCGGGCTCAACGCACTGCTGGCAGGAGCAGTTATTCTTGAAAGCAAGCCAGACTGAGCCGTCACCTCCACCAAACCCTCTCAGGGCTCCCCGCTGGTCTCAGGACAGAGTCCAGACTCCTAGCCTGCCACTGGAGGCCCTGGGTGATGGCCTCCTCCATCCATGCTGGATTCTTACTCCCCCAGATGCTAACTCTTTGCTGCAGCTGGGCTGCTTGTGACATTCTGCTAGCCACCTCTTGGTCCTTCAGGACACAGCTTGGCGTACTCTTCCTCCAGGAAGCCCAGCATCTCCCCAACTCCAAATTAGCAAGTGATCTGAGAGCTCAATTACCCCAGCGCACGCTTCCCTCTTCTGATTCTCTGCTTACTCCTCTGTTTCCCCCGGCAGACTTCCCTGAGGCTGGAGCCCACATGGGCCTGGTTCCATCCCCCTGCTCCACAGCACAACCCCCACCCCACCCCCAGCCCCACCAGTTCCAGGGATGTACCAGGAGGTTTCAGTAAGTGCAGAAGTGCATGGTTCATGGGTTTGAGTCAAGTTTTGTAATCAAAGTACTTCCACCATCCCATGTGATCCTCACAAAAACCCCTTGAAGTATATAGTCCATTTACAGTGGGGTAAACTGAGACACAGGAGGAAGCTAAGCAACTCAGGGAAGTTCACCCCAAGGCCTGGGCCCTTAGCAGTGAAACCCACTAATAAGGCACCAAGCATCAGCCTCCAGCACATTCAGCTCTGAGACGAAGGTAACTGGCCTCCATCTCTGTGCCGTGGACCCCGTACTGTGCCATGGAGGTCCGTCCCTACCGCTGTCTTTCAAGGGACCAAGCCGTGAAGGTCTCTCTAACCCAGAGCATCTGAGCTTTTTTATGAAGGTGGTGTGGAGAGCCCTGGGCTGGGGGTTCCAGGTCTAGTTCCGACTCTCTAGGCAAATCCTTCCCTGTGAAATCAGGGAGCTGAGTCAAGTAGGTTCTCAAAGCTGGGAACTCATCTCCCAGGCCTCGGTTACAGAGTCTTTCTGTAAAATCGTCCTTCCATTGTCTGATTTTCAATCTCCTTTTTCTTATCTTTGAAAACATATACACAGCATGCTGTGCAGCAGATGTGTTCACCTGTGAGACCAAAAATAGAATGAGTGCCGTGGGTTCACCAGGAGAACATCACCAGTGCCCTCATCCCCTCCTTTGCGCTTCTCTCCGAAGCTACCTTCTCGCTTCTGTGATTAGCATCTCACAAACGCCTCTGGAGGCTGTCGAGCCCCGCCTGCCTCTCTCTGCGAACAGAAACTAGCTCACAGAAGCTCCGTGACTCAGGTCAGCCTTTACACAGCCATTAATTACGGAAATTAATTTTGTAGGATGAGCTCTAGAAGCCAGCCTGTGATATTCAGGCATCATTAGGTTCAGAGCTGTGCAGGTGAAGGTCAGGAAATGGGAGGCGTGGCCATCCCTTGTCACTGCAGGCACTCTGCCGCAGTTCTATTGCAAGAGTCCTGTCTTAGCCACGACTACAGCAAGGAGGAGGTATCTGGGAAAGGCGGCTGACCCCGAAGGGCCCCGATGGAGGCTGTTATTGTATTCTCTGAGTTCCAAATGTTTCTTTTCATTTGAGTTATTTCCCAAATAGATGATATATGCACATAGAGTAAAATCCCAAGAGTATGAGAATATGTCTCCTTCCCTCCTTGGTCCCCAGCCAACGCGTTGTCCTCATCGGTAGGACCCACTGGAGTCTTTCCAGGGATACACTACACTGATACAAGTAAATACAGTTTATTTGCCTTTTAATGTAATGGCAGCATCCTTCAAACAGTGTTCTCCACCTTCCTTAAAAAGTGCAATATTCCTTCCCTCAGGTAACACTCCCTCCATGCTGCTTCTGTGCAGGCATTTTGCCGACGCAGTCAGTGGAGGGGCTGAACCCCTGCTCTCACTGCGCTCAGTGGGGGGAGACAGACCGTCCACACGAACAGGAAGTTATATAATCTGTTAGAAAGCAGGAAGTGCCTGGGAGAAATAGAGCAGAAGGTGCTGGAAGGATGCAGCTTTTATCAATAGGATGTCTCATCTGGAGGTGACATCTGAGCAACGTGGCTGTCTGGGGACAGGGCATTCCAGGCCTAGGAGACAGGCAGAGCAAGCATCCCCGGTGTATGGCGTGTTGAACAGCAAGGAGGCCAGTGGAGCGTGTCGGGGGCGGGGGTGGGGAGGCGGGAAGCAGTAGGGGGCGAGCTAAGAGAAGAAATGGGGCAAATCACGAGGGGCCTCTTGGGCTCCTGGAAAGACTTATTATTCTGAGGACGATGAGGAGGCGCCGGAGGGTTTGCAGCCGGACTGACATAATCTCATCTGTGTCTTAACGAGGGGTCCCCGGGGGCCGCTGAACTGGGAAGAGGGTAGGAGCGAGGATGGAAGGTGGGGAGGCCAGTTAAGGGGAGAGAAGACGAGGATGCTTGGGACCATCGCGAGCTCAGTGAGAGTGAGATGGAGAGAGAAGATACTGGTCGAATTTTCAGGGTAGAACCCACAGGATTTACTGATAGATCAGACATGGGATGTGATGGGAAGGAGTCAAGGGATCTCGTACTAGATATAAAGCAAAACACGAAATACTTAGATGACCAGAAAAAATTCATATTTGACATACTATGAAAATAAACACTTAATCCTCTCCCCTACCATGGTGACGTCCGGAAGTCAGGTGCGCAAGTCTCTCCACGGTCAGCCCCGCCCAGGCCCCACCTCTGGCCGCCCTGACCACGCCCATCAGCCCCCGCCCTCGTTGCCATGGTGATCGCCTCTCTAGGTCGGCGTCCCAGTCTCCCGCGAGGCTCTGGTTGCTATGGTGATCGCGGTGCCGGGCGCTGGCGGGACTCTTTCGGCTGTGAGCCCCGCCCCCAGCGTCCAGGATTCGTCGGACGCAGGCGGGTCCCGCGGGGTGCTCGTTGCCATGGTGATCGCGGCCTCCCGATCCTCCCGGACTAGGCAGCGCCAGGAGCTGTGTCAGCGGCCGCAGGTCAGTCAGACTCCCCTCGGGTGTCACCCTCGCCAGCCCGTGTGATACCTCCCACCTCACGATCTGAACGCGGCCAGGGCCCCCGGGGCTCCTCATCTCCTGACCGCCCACCGCGGCCCCCAAGAGCTGGTCCGGAGAGGGAGGATCCGATGCGGAGGACTACAGGCCTCGATCGAGGCCACTCAGTGGGGAGGGCGCTGACCGGGAGGAGGAGACCCGGGCCTGTGGATATCGGCGGGAGGGGCCCAGGCCGGGTGGGGTGCTTCTGGGAAAGGTTGTGGGCTGAACCCTAAGGGCCCGGCGCACCCAGAGCCGTCATCCCTTGAGGCCAGGAGTGGGAACCCCCTCCCTACTCTGCTTCCTCTGCCCCGACTCTGGGTCCCTGCTGTGCCACAGTCACTCAGAGCCCAGCACTGAGCTCAGGGAGGGGCCACTCCCGGCAGGACAGCTCGCAGCAGGCCAAGGTCTCCAGCCCTCCCAGGCCGGGACGCAGGCCTGCAGCCCCACCCCCTGCACACACTGCCTGCGGACGGGGAGATGGCCCCTGACATTCCCGACAGAGAAGGAGGCTTGGACTGTTTTCAAAGCTACAGCCGTGTTCAGCATCAACTCTGGGGAATCCCCAGGGACTCCCTAACCCTCTTTTCCCCCTGTTGGGGGCACAGGATTCCTGGAAGGATGAGGTCCTCCCTGACACCTTTGGGGCCCTCTGTGAGCCGGGACCGCGTCATCAGCAGCTTCCCTAAGGTAGGGAGGCCTTAGGCCAGCCCTTGATGTGTGCACTGCTCCAGGGACAGCGTGCCCTCAACCCAGCTTTCCCCACCTCGCTCACCCCCGGGAGCAAGGCAGGTGAATCGGGAGGCCAGTCCCTTGCCGATAGACCCCAGAGACTCAGCAGACTTCTTGAGAAGCTTGGCATGGACTTGCCCAAGGTGTGCTGGCAGGTGAAAGGTGACACTAGAAGGCAGTGTGACGTGGAGGTTAAGGGCACAGACTTTGCAGTCAGACAGTGGTGTGAACCTGCGTGTCATTAAGCTGTGTGACCCTGGACAAGTTACTCCACCTCTCAGAGCTGCTGGCCCGCAAGGACAGCTCTGCTCACGCTGGACGCCTGGTTCACAGTAAACGGGTCCCTTGCCCAGGTGGTGGTTGCTGCTTTTCTCATTATAATTATTACATTATCAGGGGTTCCCTGGTGGTCCAGTAGTTAAGAATCCACCTTCCAATGTAGGGGACACGGGTTTGATCCCTGACCCGGGAACTAAGATCCCATATGTCTTGGGGCAACTAAGCCCATTGTGAAGACACAATGATCCTGCCTGCAACTAAGACCCAACCCAGCCAAAAGTCAATCAATATTTTAAAATTATATTATCAAACAGTACCTCCAGTTTCCTGGGACCAAATCAAAGGTTCTCACACCTTACCCTTCTGCCCTCTGTCCCTACTAAAAACTCACATCTATCTTAACATCCATCCTTAATCGTAGCAGGGGACACAAATCCATACAACCTGAAGTGGGGGGGAGGACCAGGGTCTCCCAGCCCTGCAGAGGCTCCACCTACCCTCTGATCGCCACTGCTCAGGGCCAGGGTCTGCAGCAATTTGTAACACAGAAGGTCAGACACAACACGATGTCCGCGAGAGGGGGCCACTTAAGACAGCAAGTGCTGCTTCCTGAAACAGGCGCAGGAGAGACAGCACCTCTCAGGCTGATGCGTAATAAGGGCCAAAGTAAGTGCTTGAGCGCCAGCTGTGAGAAAGGTGCAGAAGAGAAGCAGCACTTCCACACGCGTGTTTGCTTCCACACACGTGAGACCCTGCTGTGGTCGCCGCCCTGTGTGCGGGAGAAAGCCTCCCTTCTGAGTCTTGAAATCTGTGCTCAGGCCAGCGGGGGAGGAGGGTAGACTGTGGGTGCTTGGGGTCCGCGGCGGTTCTTCCTCCCCGTCTCCTGCTTCCTCTCTTCTGAGTTCTGTCTCCAGCTCGCACAGAGAAAGCCTTGGTGCCTCTGACTGGTGGATGGTCCTCGAAAGACTTTCCATCTCATCAGAGGCCCAGCAACTGCTTCCCTTGTCAGTGGTGGCCGGGGTTGAAGGGGTTGAAGAGCTGAAGGAAGGGAGGGGTGACTGGCACAGGTCTCATGGGATGAAGGACCTCAATTACAGAGCATGACAGCAAGGCTCAGAGAGGTAGGGAGGGCTGTCTGCCAGGGGTCACACAGCTGTGCGTGGGGGAGCCCAGACTTGACCGGACCATGGCTGACTCCAAGCTCTGTCTGTCCCCTGCCCTGGGAGGCAGCCTGGGGCACCTCTGCTTCCACAGAAGGTGAGATTCTCTGCCATCTGCTTGTGGCCAGGTTTACCCGCACCCCAGGGGCCACAGCACTTCGGGCCTGAGCAGTCTGCGGTCAGGCAGGCCGGTCCTTCCTTCACCCCCATGTCTGGTCTCCCTGTGTGCAGGGCCCACCAGCCTTCTTTAGCACACTTCTCTAATCTGTATCCCCGAGTGGTGCGGTGCGTGATCAGTCGCTCAGTCATGTCTAACTTTATGCGGCCCCATGGACTGTAGCCTGCCAGGCTCCTCCATCCACGTAATTTTCCAGGCAAGAACACTGGAGTGGGTTGCCATCTCCTATTCCAGGGGATCTTTCCGACCCAGGGATCAAACCTGCATCTCCTGCCTCGGCAGGTGTACTTTTTAGCACTGAGCCACCTAGGAAGCCCGTATTATGCATTAACCTGCTATATATCAATGTGATATAGAATTAATATTGTCTATCAGAAAGTTTTACCATAAAAAAAAAAAAACACCTGAAAGTTATTTTTAATCTGTAAGTTTTCTTGAAAAGAAATTCCTAGCTTTTATTCAGGACAACAAAAACAGTACATTTGAAAAAGCTTTTCTCTTAGGAAGAATCTGGGACCCACTGCATCGTTTTATCTTGTTCTTTCCCCTCTTCTTTCTGTCCCCAACATTTCTACATTTTCCTCCTCTTGGCGGGCCCCAGGCTGCGTCCTTCCATTGGCTTATTACCATCACCAGTTAAACCTCATTTTTTTGTGTCGGGTTTTGGCTGCTTTCTTCCTGCCGCACCGCGCGGCCAGATTCCTTATTGCTTTTGGACTAGTGCTGGGCCCCCTCTCCTGACCGCCGTGTCTCGGTCGCGCTGCATCCCTCACCCGCCGCATCACCTCCCGCGACTTGATGCCGACAGGGAGAGAAGCGGACAGAAAAGCAGCCAGCCTTCCCGAGAAGAAGGCCCACCCACCTCCGCGTGGCCGTGGCCCTGGGCTGGGCGCTTGCCTGAGCTGCCCGTCTGCCCCTGCAGCCCGCAGACCAAGAGGCGCTGTGAGAGTGCCCCCACCGCACAGCTGAGGACATGGGCTCCACGAGGCCCCGCATTCGCCCTCTGCAAAGCTCCTTCCCTCTCCTCGCTGCCCTGGTGCAGTCACACGGGGCGAGGGGGCAGCTGGGCCAGGGCAGAGGGCCGCGGGCCAGGGCGACGGAGGCGGCACGGCCACGGCAGAGCAAAGCTGCGGAACGCAGCGAGGCTCCGCCCACGCCCCGGCCACGCCCCACGTAGCCTCGGCCAATCGGACTGCAAAGCACAGCGGCCGTCTGCAGCTAGGCTCCGCCCATGCCCCGGCCACGCCCTACACTTAGCCTCGGCCAATTTTACCGCAAAACCGTTTGTTTGGGCTTCCCTTGTGGCTCAGCGGGTAAGCAATGTGCTGCAATGAGGGAGACCCGGCTTCGATCCCTGGGTCGGGAAGACCTGCTGGAGGAAGGAAATGGCTATTCTTGCCTGGAGAATTCCACGGACAGAAGAGCCTGGGGAACTACGGTCCTTGGGGTCGCAAAGGGTCGGAGACGACTGAGCGACTTTCACTTTGTTTGTTTAATATGATTTTTTTTTCAGCCTATAGAACAAACGTGCATTCCCCGAGTGTCAGGGCGTCTTTGCTGAGCACCCAGTATACATCTGCCAGGCCAGCTCTGCGCTGGCGGCTTTACAAACACGACCTCATTCACGCCCCCAAGTCTCGGAGGGTTTCCAGATGCAGAAACTGAAGTTCCCAGACGTGAGGCAACTGGCCAGGGTCACACAGCACCTGGGGGTCCGTGCTCTCGGGCCACTATTCGGTCCTGCCTTCCGAAAAGTGTGGACGAAGCAAGTGCTTTCTAGGACATGCACGAATATGCATATTTAAAAAAAAAAAAACGAAAGCAGCATCAAATTCGTAGTAGAAAGCGAAGGAGGGTCTTGGTGCTAAAAGGGTCCTTACAGCCCGCCCCTCCTCTCACCAGAGGGGAGAGAGGTGTGAGGCACCCACAGCAAGGGCACAGCTCCCCTCCCCCAACAAGACCCAGCTCTCTGTTCCCCACCTGGGCTCCCTGGCACATTAGAGCCTTGGAGCCTGTGAGGCGCTGGCAAGGAGGGACGTGACGGAGGCTTGGAAGGGGAGGGAGGGGACCCTGGGAAGTAAGCCACCAGCTCCTGCTCCGGAGCTACGCAGGGGGATGGCCGCCTGTCTGTCTCTCTGCAGTGGTACACGCCCGCCGCCTGCCTGCAGCTCCGGGAACACTTCCACAGGCAGGTCAGCGCCGCCTGCCAGCGTGGGAACACGGGGACCGTAGGGTGAGCGCTGTCTCCGCGGGTGAGGGTGGGGAGAGGAGCATGTGCAGGCAGACGCGCGCCTCGGACAGCAGACCGCGCGAGTGCCAGCCCGGCCGGCCCAGGCACCACTGGGCCGGTCATCCCGCCTCACCTGCCCCAGGAACATCTCTGCCCTTGGGGAGGCCGGTGTCTGAGGTCTGAGCGCGGCTGTTTCCTCGGGCTTTAGCCTTAGTGTTGGGGCCCCGGGGCTGCCTCTGAGTCCCCACCACGCCTGCCCCTCAGCCCAAGACTCAGCCTCCCGTGGTGCACATTTCTGATTCTCACAACAGGGACGTGGGCCTGGTGGGGTCAGGGGCACAGAGGCCCCAGAACAAAGGGAGGCCCTCTGCCCCTCCCCTGGGCCAGCGAGGGGGGCACACACCGCAAAGCATCTCACGGGTGGCCTGTCTCCGTCACGAGTGGGGACCGCGGGGAAGGAGGGGCCCGTGTGCGTGAGGATCCCCTCGTGACCACGCCTGCGAGACCACGCCATGCCCCTCTCAGGCTCAGACTCTCCAAGGTGGTGGTGGTCGGCGATCTCTACGTGGGCAAGACCAGCCTCATCCACAGGTGCGCGGCCGGCCACCCCCTCCCAGCACTGCTGTCAGGCCTGCCTGGGAGGCCCAGTCCCCAGGTCACAGCAGAGGCCGTGTGGCCGCTGGGAGGGGGTGCAGGAAATCGGGGAGACTGCAGGCGTGCAGAGAGCGTGGCCTCCCGGGAGCCTGGCGATGGTCAGGGGGTCCCCCCGCCCCCTGCCGGCGGGCATGGGCCTCTCCCCACCCTGACCCCCACTTGTGGCCTCTGGCTGCGGCAGCCTCTGCCACGGAGCTCTTGCTGGTGGCTCCATCCGCCTGTGGCCCGTCCCCATGGCCTGGCTCTGTGACCACCGCCACCTGGCCTCCCCGCGTGGGTGGGCTTCCCGTGGCCTGCAGCCCCCACACGTGGCTTCTGACAGCTTCCCGGGTCCCACAGGTTCTGCAAGAATGTCTTCGACCATGACTACAAGGCCACCATCGGGGTGGACTTTGAGATCGAGCGCTTTGAGGTTGCTGGAACCCCCTTCAGCCTTCAGATGTAAGTGGCTGGCGTCTGCCTGGGCGTCTCCCGACGGTCATCGGTGGGCTTTGCGGAAAACCCGGGGAAGGCCCCAGGAAGGGAGCAGGAGGCCTCGGCCAGCTGTGTGAGGCTGGGCTTCCTGCTTCTGCAGACCCAGGCCCCAGGCACACCCACACCCCGTACCCCATGCGCCTCGTGTCCCTCTGATCCCACGCACCGGGCCTGGGCATGGCTTCCAGCAAGTCACTTGAGGCCTCTGAGCCGCTCTTCAAGCCTGGAAAATGGGGCCAAAACTGGTCCCTGCACTCGAGGTTCTATCGGAGGTCACGTGGCCCCCAGGCCGTCCTGGGGCCGGACATCCCCCTACCCCTGCCCTTGCTCGCCTCCCCCGCCTCTCTCCGTCTGTCTGTCTTCTCCCTACCCCACGGGGGGCACACCCTAGGAAGGGATCAAGAGCAGGTGGGGGCTGGCAGCAGGCACTTCCCAATATCCGTGCCGCTGGGAAGGGCTCTGGGTCTCCCGCCGGGGGGTCCCACGAGCCTGCTGGCTGAGACCCCACGAGCATAGCTAAACCTGCCGCCTCTTGGTCTCCCTCTCTTTCGGCCACGGCACAGCTGGGACACAGCAGGGCAGGAGAAGTTCAAGTGCATCGCATCTGCCTACTACCGGGGTGCCCAGGGTGAGTGGCTGGCTGATGCCATCGGCGGGGCCTCAACCACGTGCAGCTGGGGGTCCCCGTGAATTCCCCGCCAGGCTCACCCTGAGAAGCTGGGTCTTCCGAGAGCCACGGAGGAAGCATGAGGGGGCCAGTCCTGGCCTTCCAGCCGGGCCTGGGCGGGCACCCACCACACGCTCTAGGGGGCCCTGGGTGGCACGTGCTCCGCCACTGAAGGTCTCAGCCCCAGTTTCAGCTCAGAAAGATGCTCAGGGTGGGGAGGGTTTGGGCAGAGACCCCACAGAGAAGAGCGGGCTGGCTCAAGAGCAGGGGCCGGGGCTTGGCCGGAGGGGAGGAGAGGGGGCGCCCGCCACCCCAACACAGCCCGTGGAGACCAGCGGGGCTCCTTGACCTCTGCCTCCATGCTGAGGGCCCCCAGCCGGGCGGCAGGCCTCCCGGGCGGCAGGCGGTGGCAGTATAGCCCCCTACCCAGACCAGGAAGACGAGGAAGAGGGTTCCCGTGGGAGGCGGGGGCCCGGGGTCTCAGGCGTCCCGTCCAGACTCCGGCGACGAGGCACAGCCGCATCCACTCTGCTGCTGTCAGAAGCCACATGCTCACGAAGGCTGGAGCAGAGCGAAGCCAGGAAGCTGTGGGCTGGAGTAACGGCTCTGCCACGCCCACGGTGGCCTCTTCTCGGGGTGGGGGGCTGGTGTGCGCCCCCACCCCCAGGAATAAGCCTGGCAGGCAGCCGCCCGGCCTCGGTTACCACCGTCACCAGCGTGCTCCTTCACGCCGGCTCCCAGGCCGGGCGGAGCAGGTGGCGGCCGGCGTGCGGCCACCCAGGGCTCGTGGGAGCAGGCAGGGCAGCGACAGAGGAGTCGAGGGCGGGGGCTGCACTGCCGGGTCCCCCCACCGCGAGCCTGCCTCTCCGCCACGGCCCGAAGCTGCTTGGCACTCGTGGCCGCTCAGCCCCAGCCGCCAGCGTGGGAAGTCGGTCCCAGAGCTCTCCCACCGCTGCTCCAGCTTAATCCCCTTGGCCACCCTGAGGGCCCGAGGTGGCCATGGTCGGTCCCCGCCGGGTCACGGCCGGGGAGGCCGCTTGACCTCTCAGCGGTCCAGGCCTCTCCCGCGCGCCCCACAGCCGTCAGAGGCAGAGAAACTTTGAGGCAGGGGGCTCACCTTGCCTCCCTGGGCCCCACTGCGGCTGAGCTGCTGGGTGCGGATCACAGGGGTGGGGCCTGGGTCCCCATGCCACGGCTCCAGGGCTGCGTGCCTGAGGGGCCCCCCGGGACAGTTGTGTGGGAGCCCCCTGGTCACACCGTCTGCCTCCCTGCTGCTCACCGGCTTCCCCCGGCTTCCCCCCGCCCCCATGCACGCAGTGATCATCACGGCCTTTGACCTCACCGATGTGCAGACCCTGGAGCACAGCAGGCAAGTCCGGGCTCGGTGGCCCCTGTGGGCTCCCTGGGCCGGGAAGCTGCCTGGAGGGCTCCCCAACCCTGGGTCACGAGCTGGAGCCTGACGGCGCGTGCAGGGGACCAGGCTGGCCGGTCGGCACCAGCTGTCCACGGGGCGGCGGCGGCTCGGCTGCTGTTCTCCTCGGCCAGTGCAGGGCGGCCCGCGTTGACTTCAGGGCTCAGCTTGAAAGCCTTACCAGTCTGGGGGGAAGGGCCTGGCGTCCTCACCACTCCTGGGCCCCAGGCGCGGGGACACCACTGGGCACCAGCTGTCTCGGGCCGAGATTTGGGTGAGAGCCGGGGGTCGTTGGCTGAGGGGCCAGAGCCCCCGCCCCGACTTTGGTTTGGGGCTTTCACAGCTGCGTCTGCAGCCCTGTGAGGGGAGCCGGGCTGGTCAGTCCTGGTGGTGGCAGCGCAGGACGGACCCAGGGTGCGGGACGCAACGGGGCTCCGAGTCCCTGATGCTCCTGCGTCCCCACCCACTGGAGACGCCCTTGTCCACATCCCCTCGCGGCATCCCCGGCCCCGGGGGCTCCGGGCTCCCTCGGCTGCTCGGGGTGGGGTGGGTCCATCCCAGCCCGTCGCCCGCCTTCCAGGCAATGGCTGGAGGAGGCGCTGAGGGAGAACGAGCCGGGCGCCTGCTTCCTGTTCCTTGTGGGCACCAAGAAGGACCTGCTGGTGAGCGGAGCCAGGCGGCCTCGGGGGACGCGGAGCAGAGGGTGACCCCCAGGGCCGAGGCGGGAGCTCTCGGGTCCCCGATCCCCGTCCAGTCAGGGAGGGACGCTGGAGCACAGACCCGCCCGGGATCACCTCCAAGCGGGTGCCCAGGCCGGGCGTCCCCGCGCGCGGGGCCCGGGGAGGGGGACGAGGGTGCTGGGTCAGCAGGGCCGCTTCCCCCAGTCAGGGGCCGCGTGCCAGCAGGCGGAGGCGGAGGCTGTGCGCCTGGCCAACGAGATGCAGGCTGAGTACTGGTCCGTGTCAGCCAAGACCGGTGAGTGGGTGTGGGGCTGCCGCCGCGGCCTGGCTATCGGGGGCGGGGCGGGGGGGCCCAGCCCGTGGCGGGAGGAGCGGCACAGCCGTGCTCACCAGGGAGACCCCTACTCCTGCCTGAAGGCGTAGCACGCACGGCCTCAACCAATCGCGGCTGAGCCCGCTGGCCGAGCTCTGCCCGCTGTACAGATGCGCACCGGAAGGGCCCGCTGACGGGTCCCTCCCTTCCCCAGCCATCTTCAGAGAAGGCGCTGAGACAGCGGCCACGCCCCCGCCGGCTCTCACCCACACCCCTCCCAGGCTGCCCGGCCTCACTGGTTCCCCGGCGCCCGAGCTGACCGCACCCACGGGCGCCGCTTACCGCAGCCCCCAACATCTCTGAGCCTCAGCATCCTCACCCGGGAAGTGGGGCGATGCCATCACTCTTGTATTTTTAATGCAAAACACGCTTTTTATGATAAAAGACAGGATTCACTGAGGAAAAACGAGCGAATGCACAGAAGCAAAGAACAGACTTTGCAAACAGGTTGTTGGGGAATGAAGCAACTCACAGTGTCTGGCGCACCGCAGGCGCCAAGGCTGTGGGCACTCAGGAATTGTACCTCGGAGTCCTTATCCCAGGGGAGGGGCCACTGTGGATGCCTGCCCGGGGTGCAGGTGGAAGCACCACCTCCTCAGTGGCCGTGCCCAGTTCCCTCTGCCCCTTCCTGAGGGCACCCCCAAGTCTGTGAGAACCCACCCTCTTATTGGAGTGACAGCCCATTCCCAGAGAGCTCCTTATGGACCAAGCAGGACCGCCTTGTGTGGTTGCATAGGTTGTTAACTGCACAAATGCAGTGTGCGTGTCGAGGGCTTCCCCTGGCCCTGTGCCCCGATGGGTGGCCTTGTCCTCCTGGAGGAGGAGGCACGAAAGGCTCCACGTAGGGGCGCTAATCCTCGTGGCTGCCCGCTGGACAGATGCAAAAGGTGACAAGAAAGCAGGCCCACTTGTGATCTCTGCACAGCCCAGCACCTGGCCTGCGGGCGTTCAGCTGCCATTGATTGAAACAGTGCATGCTAAGTCGCTTCAGGCATGTCTGACTCTTTGCAACCCCATGGACTGCAGCCCACCAGGCTCCTGTGTCCATGGGATTCTCCAGACAAGAATACTGGAGTAGGTTGCCATGCCCTCCTCCAGGGGATCTTCCTGACCCAGGGATGGAACCCATGACTCAAGTCTCTGCACTGGCAGGCGGGTTCTTTACCACTAGCGCCACCTGGAAAGCCCGATTAAAAGACTAGATGCCTGGAAACCAAGGCTCAGAGGTTGTCAGGAGTGGCCAGGGCTAATCGCCGGGCAGTGAGCCCATGCCCTGCACAGGGAGGGGAGCGTCCTGCCTCCTGCCCCACCAGCTGCCCCACCAGCTGCCCCCGCCCCCGACAGGGTGCTTGCAGGCGGGGGTCATGACTGTCCCGTGCCCGCAGGGGAGAACGTGAAGGCGTTTTTCAGCCGCGTGGCAGCCCTGGCCTTCGAGCGCTCGGTACTTCAGGACTTGGAGAGGAGGAGCAGCGCCCCGCTGCAGGTCGGCGGCGGGGACCTCATCCGTACGTGCAGGGCCCCCAGGCCGGGGAGGGGCTCACACCCAACATCTGCATCCACTAACCTCTGCCGAGACTCGACCCTCTGCCTGGCTTGTCTGGGCCCCTCTCCCATCCCGCTGACCTCCGGCTGCAGGCCCCCCGCCTGCCGGCCAGCTCAGGTGCCCGGTCGACACCAGGTGACTTCTCCTCTTGCTGCAGGGATGGAGGGATGGCCACTCGAGACCCTGGACAACAGGAGGTCCTCTAGCCCGAGTTGTTGTTAGCCAGGCTACGGCAGAGGCCTCCCCACCCTTCACGAGGCATGCTGGTGGTGCATCTGTGGCACGGAGGGGGACGCAGAGCTCCCCTGTGCTGAGCCCCAGGGCCCCCCGCCTCCTCCTCTCTGTGGCGGGGCGGGAGCCAGAGGAGACCCTCACTGCCTCCCAGGGGCCCATGCTGGAAGGCCAGTTGCACCTACAGAGTTGCCCATCAGCCCCAGCCACCGAGGCTCAGGACTTCAGGCACAGCACCTGTCGTCTCCCAGGTCCCAGACCCCGGGCACAGTCGGGGCTCCCCAGGCCCCTCCCCAGCCTTCCTGGGTTGGCCTCAGAGTCCCCCTCATCTCAGGGGCCCAGGTGAGTGGGACTTGCCGACGTCAGCGGAAGCCCCGGGAAAGCCGGGTTTCTCTCCCGGCCCCGACTCTTCTGTGAGCAGCGCTGGGCCTCGCCGTCCACCGTGCCTTCGCCATGGACTTGCGGGTCCCCTCTCTGGCCACCGAGGGGCCACCTCTGGCTCCGCCATGACCTGTGACATCCTGCCCCCCAGGGTCAGGGGCCGAGGATGGGCAGAACGGGCCAGGCACACCCCCACCCAGCCCCGGCCCTCTCTCCCACTCGCCTGGGGACGAGGTGCCACACGGAGGTCTCCGGGGACCCCCGTGATGGCCCCACATGTCTGCAGCACATTGGAGGTGCTCCAGCACCTGCAGGCGGGCTCCCCGTCTCCACAGCCCTCCTGACCCCTGGAACAGGCGGGCGCCCCGGCCTCCCCGCCCCAGCTCCCGCCCAGGGCTCCTCCACGGGGCCTACTGAGCCCCCACCCCACGGCCACGGGTGGGCGCACGTCTGGCCTCCGTCCTCGGGGACCGCAAGCGTTTCTCGGGCAGCTGGTGGGTAGTGGCCGGGGGAATTCTGCGTCTTCTGTTCGCTCCGCCTTCTGCACGTCTTCAGCTCTCCTTCTTGTAGACAGAGGGTACTCCTTTGCATAAAGCACTCCCGCAGGAACTGCAAACTCGCCTTGTGAGATGGGGCAGCACAGGGCTCAGCCTCCAGGGAGGCGCCCCCCGTGGGCCCGACGTAAGCAGTGCAGGCCTCCTGCTCCTTGTTTGCTGTGAAACCAGTGTGGCCTCTCCCTGGCCCCCCGGGCGGCCTTCTTCCTCCCAGGCTGGGCGAGCCTGTGTATCCCTTCAGGGATGTAGATTTGACTTCCTGCAGACGGGCCAGACTCCACTCAGGCCGCCCAGCCCTGGGACAGTCGGCTTTTCGCTTCTTTTCACTGAGGTGACGGTCCTCACAGCGGCAGCTTCCCACGCTTGGGACCTAGCTGGGCCTCCCGTGGGCTGGCCCACCAGACTCAACCTTGGCTGCGCCCAGCCCGGGTTTGGGGCACACGAGAGACAGCGTCGGGACGGGTGAGTCTGCTCAGGTGGGCTGGCATCCTCCCGCCCCCGACCCCACACCGGGGACTGTGTCCGGCTGTCACAGGCCCCTGAGCCAGGACCATCGGCTCGTGTGCAGCCAGCCCTCTAAGCTGCCTGGTGGGAAACTCCCCTCCCGTGGCCCCCAGCGTGTGTCCAGCTGTTATGGTGTCTCTTCTGAAGCGGCCGTGGGCCCACTGATCCCACAAGTCCACAGAGACAGTGTCTGGGCGCCGACGCAGGGCTGTGTGCAAGCACTTCCGAGGCGTCTGGAGGAAACGGGGGCCTCGGATGGGTCCAGAACCCCCTTCAGCCTGGCGATGGGACACAGGCCTCTCCCGAGGGACCGTGGGCTCCTGAGGGCCTTGGGCGTGTGAGCCGGACGCCTGAGGTCACCTGAGATGGAGGTAAGGGGACGTGGCGATGGGCGGGGGGGCCCGCTCCGCTCACAGTCACGCAGATAGAAACCTGAGGCGGGGGCGGTGGGGGGCGGTGGGGGGCGGGGACGGGCCTTCCTGGCCTGTGAGCTGCAGAGGGCACTCAGGACCCAGGAGGCCTGGGGCAGAGACAAGAGCGGGTGTGGGGCTCAGGAGCTTTCAGAAGCAGCCGCAGCTCAGAGAGGACCCTCGTCCTCTGAGCCTTCCGTTTTCCTGGAGACGGGGCAGGGGAGATGGGGGCCCCCAAACGACACAACACGCCCCCAGCAGCCCTGGGCTCGCGGCCTCCCCACCACTCTCCGTGTGTCAGGCCAATGGGGAGTAGCGTGGGGTCCCGCGGCCTCCTCCCAGGCCTCCAACCCTCATCCAGACATTCCCCTGGCATTCCGGGCCCCCGGCCACCTGTGTGAGCCTGCACCCCCAGGAGGGAGCAGGGTGGGGCCTCCCGTCCACAGGCCGCTCTTCACAGGCCCCTCTCGCTGTCCCCTGGTCCCCAATGGAAGGGTGGCATCCCCCCACCCCTGCCCAAGGGTGCCCTGGGTCTCTGACCATGGGAAGCCGCGGCCCGGACCACATCGCCGGCCGGGCCTTCAGGAACCAGCCCATCTTGTCCAGGCCCCTGCACTCTCTGTGAGGCTGGAAACGGCAGCTGAGGCACTCACCGGGATCTGCACCCCCACCCTCCAGTGCAGGGCTTCATCAATAGTTGATTCGGCAGAAGGCGGGGGAGTTCCAGCCAAGAGGGGAGGAGAGGTCCACGGCCAGTGAAGCCCTGCAGAGACCCCGCTCCCCACTGTGGGCCGGGGCTGGGGGCCTGCAGCAGGCGCCCCACCAGGCGCCCTCCAGCACAGCACAGCGGCATCGATCACCCCCGTGTCCGGGGGCGGGGGGGGGGCGCTGAAGGATGATGGATGACAGCTGGGGGGTCGTGAGGCCACAGCCCCGCCTGAAGGGAGCCCTCCTCTGGCCCCCAAAGCTGGTGGGGGTGAGGGCGCACACAGAGCAGAGAAGCGGCGAAACGCAGCCCCCCTTCCTGCTGTGTGAGGCCGTCGGCAGTCCCTCCCCACGCCCCCCTCCCCCGGCCCCCAGGCGACCACCAGCCTTTCTGTCTCCAGAGGCTTGGACATTTCATGTAAACGGAGTCATACAAGGTGCGGCCTGTGTCGCCTGGCTTTTTTCGCTTGCATAATGCTTTCCAGGTTCGTGGATATTCAGCATGCACGGCTACTGCGTTTTCTTTGATGGTCAAATAATATTCCAGCGTCATATTCCCTTGACGGGTTTCCATCCCCCAGGCTCTGCGGCATCGGAAGTTCTGAGTTCTGTCCAGCAGAGGGGGCTGTCGAGTCCCAGCGGCTCATTGCAGCAAAGGGAGCAGGTAGCCTTTGGGGAGGGGCTTGCGCGAACCTGGTCTTGGGTTCAAGAACCCCTAGGGCCGCTGCTGAGGGTACATGAGGGTGTGCGTGTGTGTATGAGAGAGAGCGCTTTTGAGCTTTTGCAATGAATTATAGAGCTTTGTCCCGGAAAATGGTGGAAGTGCAAACGGGGAAGTAGCGCCGACCATCCCACTTTCCTGTCCCATTTTAGTTTTTGGATGGAAAACAAAAAATCAGGAGCGATGGAAATGTTTGTTAACTGATGGTGATGATGGTTTTCGTGAGTGAAACCCCAGATCTGACCTCCTGCAGTCTACACCAGCCTGGCCCCTGACCCAGCTGTTCCTCAAACACACCCGGACCTCCGAACTCTCCCCATCTTTGCCTGTCCGTCCCCATCTCCAGGACCAGCTCAGACGTCGCCCCCGCCAGCCAGCCTTCCCCAGACCTCTGCGTCCTCTGGGACGCCCACTCACACAGCTCCTGTGCCTCTGCCGCGGCCTGGCTCTGCCTGCCTCACCCCTTCCTCCCTCCCTTGTGCTCACCACTGCCTCTTCCCCCGCCCCGGAGCAGGACCGACTGAACACCTCTTTTGTCGTAAGCACCGAGTGTTCACTGGGGAACGAGACAGACTGATTTCCGACCTCGGAAGTTTAGATCTAGCTGGGAACACACGCTGAGACGGGATCGCAGACTGTTAATGGATATGGATCCCACGTTCCTCCTCTGCCCTCCCTTTCTCTGGAGGGAGGGATGATGAGAAAGCTCATGGGGAAGGAGCAGAGACCCCGGGCAGGGGTGCTTCCGGGGGAGACTCTGGGGAGGAGAGGAATGTCCTTGGGGCCAGAAGAAACTGTCCCGCTATCTCGCAGTGTCCTTGTGCACAGCAAGTCACTTGCTCTGCCAAGAGAACAGAGTGAGCAAACCCTACCTGCAGTGTCAGTTCCAACGCACACAAATTTAAGGTGGGGCCCAGTTGGGGGCCTGCAAACCAGAGAGGAACACTTCACTGATGGGTGCAGCAGCTCCCCCCGCCAAAGTATTTTTTTCTTCCCCAGTGCTTAATGATATTGTCCCAGATGAACCCACAAGTACCCCCTGGAAACTCAGGGGGTTAGCAAGGGGAAAAAAACCGGTTTATGCTTTTGGGATTCTCCCTGCTGACGGCCAGGGAATGGGGTTCCAGAGGCATTGGGTTCTGGTTCTGCCAGATCCACTGGTGGGGGTGCCGGAGGAAGGCACTAATGGGATGGTGAGCTGCCGTGTGCCATGGGCTGGGAGGTCAGGGTTTGTTACTCCCGACTTGAAGAGGTGTTCAGGATGTGAACGCTGCTGGGGTTCCTGCCTGGCTCTGCCGGCTGCCAAGTCAGGGCCTCAAGCTCTCCTTCCTCAGATACAAAACAGGCTTTTTTTTTTTTTTTTTTTTTTTACCCTCGGGGCCCTGTCCGCTGGGCAGAGGAGTGCGAGGGTGGACACACCGGATCGCCCGCCGGGAGCCGGGCCTGGCAGGGACTGCCCGGCCCGCCCCCCCCCCCCCCCCCCCCACAGCCCCGGGGCTTTTCCTGCCAGGCTCCCAGGGCACCAACGTGAAAGGCGACCACGGGAGGAACAGCACAGGTGTTATGGTTGCCCCCTCCGAGCAGCTTCCGCACGGTGCTCACAACACTGTTCCACGTGAGAAAAGCCGGCTCAGAGAGGAGGGGAGGGGAACTGCCAAGGTCACACAAGCCGCCGGGGGAGAGACCTGAAGCCCAGCCAGGCCGCCCTGGGCTCTGTTCCCTCTAGATGAGACGTCAGGGCATGCGCTTTGGATGGCACCGGAGCTGGAGGGGTGGGCGGGTAAGAGAACCCTCATGAGGTGGGGGCGGGAGTGTGTGTGCATTCCGGTTCTCCCGTTAGCGCCCGGGGAAGCAGGCGCGAGCGGCCCGGCGGCGCCTGGCCTCTAGCCGGGGTCTCCGGCTGACAAACCGCATTTCCTTTCGTGCCGCCCAGCAGGCTGGTCGGGGTCTTCTCGGCCCTCGGGCCCCCCCCACCCCCACCGCACCCCCGGGGTCCACTCCGCTGTGTGTCTGAGTTCTCCGGCGGACCAAAAGCAGGCTCCGTTTCACTGCCCGCCGGGCCGTGCTGTCCGCCTCCGTCCCCCATCCCTGTGCGCCCAGTGGAGGCCGGGGTCGCCCTCGGAGGCAGATGACCGATAAGTTCCGAGGCAGGGCTGCAGGAAGGGAGACGTGTGTGCTGAGCGGCCCGGTGGGGGAGACATTCCTATGGACCCTCTACGTGACGCTTCAGCCGTCACTCCGGGACCCAGCGCCCGGAGGCCCGTTGGCGACCGCTGGGCGACTTGTCCGCTGGGGAGCGCGCTCAGCCAGTGACGCGCGAGGGGCCACCCGGCTGGCCGGGATCCAGGGCACCTGTTCCCGGGAGTGCAGAAGTCGCCGTCTCGGCCTCAGTTTCCCCAGGCGCGGGGACCGCCGGGAGGGCCGCAGCGGGGGTGGGAGGATGGCGGCCCCTTTAAGAAGCCCCGCCCCGCTCCATCAGCCGCGCCGCGGCCCCGCCCTCCACCCCGCCCCTTCCTGCGGCGCTGAGCGCGGGCGGCGCGCAAGAGAGCGGCGGGAGCTGGAGGTACGAACGCCGCGCGGGGAGAGGCCTCTTTAAGAGGCCCCCCCCACCGCTCCATCAGCCGCGCGCGGCCCCGCCCGCCGCCCCGCCCCGCCCCGCCCCTTCCTGCGGCGCCGAGCGCGGGCAGCGCGCGACAGATCGGTGGGAGCAGGCGGGCTGAGCGCAGCGCGGGG
>NW_024070196.1:70576110-70624635 GCF_014754425.2 Oryx dammah | reverse complement strand
GCCTGCCGCCGACGAGCCCGAGGCCCGGCCCGACGGGGAGGGCTCCCCGGGCAAGGCCAGGCCCGCGGCCGCGCGCAGGCCCGGGCCCGCAGCCGCCGCCGAGCGAGACGACCGCGGGCCCCCCACCAGCGTGGCGGCGCTGCGCTCCAACTTCGAGAGGATCCGCAAGGGCCCCGGCCAGCCGGCGGCGGCGGCGGCGGCGGACGCCGAGAAGCCCTTCTACGTGAACGTCGAGTTCCACCACGAGCGCGGCCTGGTGAAGGTCAACGACAAAGACGTGTCAGAGCGCATCAGCTCCCTGGGCAGCCAGGCCATGCAGATGGAGCGCAAGAAGTCGCAGCAGCAGGGCGCCGGGCCGGGCCCCGCAGACACCCCCGGGCCCTCGTATCGCGGGCGCGCCTCCGAGGGCAGCGGCTGCGGTGGCCTCGACGGCGACTATGAGGACGTCGAGCTGAACCCGCGCTTCCTGAAGGACAACCTGATCAACGCCAACGGCAGCGGCAGGCCCCCCTGGCCGCCCCTGGAGTACCAGCCGTACCAGAGCACCTACGTCGGGGGCATGATGGTGGAAGGGGAAGCCAAGGGCTCTCTGCAGCGCAGCCAGAGCACCTCGGAGCAGGAGAAGCGCCTTACCTGGCCGCGGAGGTCCTATTCCCCGCGGAGCTTCGAGGATAGCGGGGGCGGCTACACGCCGGACTGCAGCTCCAACGAGAACCTCACGTCCAGCGAGGAGGACTTCTCCTCCGGCCAGTCCAGCCGCGTGTCCCCGAGCCCCACCGCCTTCCGGCCCTTCCGGGACAAGAGCCGCTCGCCCTCGCAGAGCTCCCAGCAGTCCTTCGACAGCAGCCCCCCGACGCCCCAGTGCCAGAAGCGGCACCGCCAGGGGCCCGTCGTGGTGTCCGAGGCCACCATCGTGGGCGTCCGCAAGACGGGGCAGATCTGGCCTAGCGATGGGGACAGCTTGTCCAGCAAGCTGCCTCAGGATGGCGCCTTCCACGCAGACGCAGGTAAGTGCCTCTGCCGGTCTGGTGGGCACACCTGAGAGGTAGGGGGTGCAGGGGCAGGTAGGTACTTTGTGGAGTGGTTCTCGAGCGCCAGCGGTGGGCCCATTCCCCCAGCTGAAAAATTCCACCCCTGCTTTCGTCCTGAATGCGGATTCCCAGCGTCTGGAGTGGGATTCGGGTGAGGGGTGGTGCGTCAGGATGGTGGAGGTGGCTCCTTCCTTTGGGTCTGGAGCGTGTGCCTTCTCTTGAGAGTGCTTCCGCTCCGTGGGTCGTGGACGCCTTGGTCTCCTCTGCCCTCTGGGTGGATACTTCAGCAGGGACTGATCCATGTTTTGGGCAGTCCCCGCCACCTGCCCTGGGAGAGTTCCACGACGCGTCCGGGGAACCCACGGGATGCCAGCTGCTCCTAGGCTGGAGGAGCGTCGGGTTCGCTCTCTGGCCGGCAGCCCCCGTGCAAGTCAGAGCAGGTGAAAAATACAAACCAGGAGGAAGGGAGGCCACCGAAGAGCCGGGTATGAAGAGCTCTATCCGGGGCTGCAGGAGGGCCACACCCGTGCTGGTCGGCCCAGTTTGGACAGCGGAGACCTCACTGCTGGGCATCTCACCCCTGCTCCATCGTCCCCCTCGCCTACCCATGCTTCTGTTCCGCTCCGAGTCACGGTCCGGCTCTTGGCCCCGAGATTAAACCCGCGGGACCATGGGTGTAACGCGTGTGCACATCTGTGTACGGGTGCCCCGTGGCGCCGGGCTAATGGGACTGTTTCGAGAGCCGGGCGCAGTTTGTGATGGCAGCCAGGACAGGGATTTGGGGTGGTTGGGGGTGAGGGGGGTGGGAACCTCTCAGAGTCCCGGTCCCTGCTGAGCTGACGTGGTTTCCGCTCCACTGACTTTTTCTTTTTCTGCCGATGGAGTCGTGTGCGCTTGGTGAGCCCTCTTGAAGCAAGTGAGGCTATTTTTGGCTCTGTGAAGGGGCCTCTTTGCCATCCGCGCTCCATCCTGTTTGTTTTGGGCTCACCTCGTTGTTGATTCTGCCCGTGCTCTGTGGCTGGGACCTGTGGCGGCGCCCAGCGTCCATCCCTCAGGCCCCTCGTGTGTGGGGGAGCCGGTACTATGGAGAAGACCGCTTTGTAAGCAGGCCAGCTCCTCGGCTCTGGAGCATTGCCCTGTGGTCACCGGGCACCAGCCCCGTCTGGCCAGCTGTCGGCCAGGCGAGCCAGCTTGGATTGGCCCTGAGAAAAGGAGAGCTTCTCGCGGAGACCTGTCGTCTGAAACTGTTCTCTTGCTGGGGGAGGTGGGAGTTTCCAGCGAGTAGGGCCCCGTTGGGGGGGGTGTGTTTGGGGGGCTCCCCTGCAGGCCATCTCCGGAGCTCGCAGCCCCTCGCCTGCCTTCGGCCTCTGCTCTGTGTGTGACGCAGGGTGACGCAGGCTCCCAGCCGAGGAGGTCATTTGACAACGGACCATCCCCGCCCCTTTGGCCCTTGGTGAATCCTGCTCTGAAGGCCCTCCAGGGTCCCACCTTGTGTCTCCTGCTGGGCTTTGAAGCTCCTGGCAGTTTCAGCTCTGGGAGCCCGCCCAGCCCGCTTCTCAGGGCTCTCTGAGGCGTGTGGCTGGAGGCGAAGGCGGGACCGCCAGGGCCAGGCCATCTGTCTCCTTCCCAACAGTTTGCCCGTGTTCCCTAGATGCCCCGGCCAGGGCCCGCACCTGTGACGTGGGACAGTGGGGAAGGTCCCAGCATGGACGGAGGGGACCTCACCTCGTTCTCTGCTGCAGAAGCTTCTGTGTCCGAGGGGAGGGAGGGAAACAGCTGGAATGGTGACTGTGCTCTGACACGCGTGTCCCCCGGGAGCTTGGCCTCACCCCCGACCCCCATCTGCAGATAAGGACACCACCAGGAAGAGGCAGAGGCGCCTCTGGGCCCCTCGGGGACGCAGACCCCCGGTCCTTTCTGTTGCCCTTCACACCCCTGAGAAATGGGGCTGGGTAGGTTCCGGGGTCCTTCTGGCTGCAAGCCCTGCTGTGGGCAAGCCCACCCCTCCAACTGTGCAAGCTGAGTGGAAGGAGGGAGCATGGTCCTTGCCCCTGCTTGGGAGCTTAAAAAGGCAGCGGGAGACGGGAACTCACACAGGCCAGGGCAGGGTCGGGAGGGTGGGAAGGCGGCTGTGCCCACCCCCGTCCCTTAAATTCCTCTCTGGGACCCTGGCCGCCCCTTCCTGAGAAAGGCCGCTCAGCCAGGGCCTTTCCTCCTGAGGTGCCCCAGCCCGCGCGTCCGCCGTAAGCGGGTCTGTGTTTCTCCCTGGGCTCCAGCCGGCGGCTGCTCTGTTTCCTCCTGTTTCTACTAAGCGGTGAATTTGCCCTTTGGATCCTGGTGACATGTTATCGTCAGAGTGATCACGGCTTTGTTGTTTCCTTGGGTTGTTGAGTGGACTGATGACCTGTCTGAGTAACTGTCGGGCAGAAAAGGGTCTTGGGCCTGGCCCGGCCTCCACCAGCTTCACAGACCAGACAGAGCCTGTGGGCACCTCCAAGTTGAGCCTGACTGCGGCCTCCTTCCCGGGGACGGAGGCAGAGTCCGAGATCATTTAAGTCATCGATCAACAGGCTGGAAGGGGAGTCTTGATGGACTTGTACAAGGGTTCTCTGGCTCGGAAAGGATAGCTTTCTGGTTTGGGAACAGAAGGCAGCATTCTGGATCTTTCCCCAAGGAAGGAGCTGAGGTGTGGATTTGTGTGGGTCCAGGGCTCAGCGCCCCTCATTTCTCCCTGTTACGGCTTCAGTGTGGCCTCCCCTCCCTGGCCAGGAGTCCTGTCGTCCAGCCCACCTCCTGGTTTTAGAAGGTTCCGGGTTCACGGCGAATGGACAGGCCGGACAATAGGCCTGAGTTTTGACTGAGTCTGCTTTTTAGGTGAAGGCTCAGGAGGTGGTGGAGGATTTTAATAAACTAGGAGCCCTTTGAGGCTCTGGACCCCGACTAGAATTAGAACTCCTGTGGTTCACGTTGGATTTTTTTTTTTTTCCTTTTTTCTAGGAAAAAAAAGTAGTAACTTTAATTAAAATGAGTTACTTCTGTGACACGGGACGGGATTTTCTTTTTCCTAGAAAACATTGTTGTCTGGTCTTTAAGTCGTGTCTGACTGTCACGTGACCCCGTGGACTGTAGCCCGCCAGGCTCCTCTGTCATGGGACCCTCCAGGCAAGAAGACTGGAGTAGAGCGCCATTTCCTTCTCCGGGGGATCTTCCCGAGCCAGGGATGGAACCCACATCTCCTGCCCTGCAGGCCGATTCTCTACCACTGAGCCACCTGGAAAGCCCATCCTGGCAAAAGATGCGCAACAGAACCTGACGTGTTTTCTTTTTTCCGCGTCCGGCTCGGCGGCATTCAGGCTGCTGTGCAACCATCACTATTTCTAGAGCACCCGTCATTCCGGCCCGAAGCCGCGCCATTGTGCGGTCACTCGCCGCTCCCCGCCAGCCCCTGGCCGCCACCGCAGTGTTCTCAGGCCGTATTCTGTGGCTTTTCCGAGCCCTGTGCCTCCTGTGAGTGGACTCACGGGTGCTTGTCCTTCGGGGTCTCCCTGGTCTCCCTCAGTGGGGTCTTGATGTTGCCGCTCGTGCCCTGGCCCTTCACGCGCCAGCTCTGGTCCTTCATGGGCGTGCCTCTTCAGGGGACTTCCTTGACTTCCACCACCCACGTGTGTTTGCATCCTGGGGGCAAACTGCCAGGGACTGGGGTCCTTCAGCAGCAGAAATCTATTTCCCTTCGACCCTGGAGTCTGCAAGTCCACCATGAAGGTGCCAGCAGGCGTGGTTTCCTGGGGGACCTCTCCTTGGCTGGCAGCTGGGCCCCCCTTGAGGCCCTTCCACAGGGTGGACCCCGATGGCTCTGTGTGTCTCTGAAACCTCTTCTGCTTATAAGGACACAATCCACATTGGCTTAATTGGCTTAGGGCCCCACCCTGATGACCCTGAACTTAATCACCTCATGAGAAGCCTGCCTCCCACTTGCTGAGATGCCTCAGTGTGTGAGTTTTGGGGGCGGAGGGACTCA
Organism: Oryx dammah; assembly: GCF_014754425.2. Lineage (NCBI taxonomy): Eukaryota > Metazoa > Chordata > Mammalia > Artiodactyla > Bovidae > Oryx > Oryx dammah. Next base: position 70,619,586 of record NW_024070196.1, on the reverse strand, counting down.
GGTTGGTCCCTAGCACTCAGCGAGTCCCTGATCAGACAGCAGGGAGTCGGTGCGTGAGCAGCCTCACCCCAGGGTTTTAGGAGGAATTCCTGGTGAGGCTGAGACCGTGGGCTGGCTGCGTTTCTTTCCGCATGGAGAAGTTAGGGTTGGACCCTGGCGTTGCTAAAAGATCTTTTCCTTCCATTCTTTTTTTTTTTCTTTCCCTTTTTTTGGCCTTGCGGCTTGCAGGATCTTAGTTCCCCAACCAGGGATTGAACCTGGGTGTCCACGGCAGTTAAAAAAAAAAAAAAAGCAAGTCTAACCACTGGCCCACCAGAGAAGTCCCTTGGGTTTTTTTCCTTTAAATTGATGAGCACAGCGCTGCGGGCCTTTCTTGTTTATGCCCGTTTGCAGCTGTGGTCCCTTTTCCACGGCAGCCACCTCTCCCTGTTGGGACCCGCAGACGGGTTTGTCGGGCATCTGCCCAGTGCCCCGCCCGCCCCCCGGAAAGCCTCTCGGGTCTGTATCCGCGGGTTTGTGGGAAGGCTGCTCCCGCTGCGCCGGGGCCGCCGGAACCTTGCTGAGGCCCTTCCGCGGCCGCGTGTCTTCCCTTAGCCGCGCGCTTGCCGCGCTTTCCTGTTAGTCCTTTGTCTGTGTGGCTTCCTCCTTCCGCGTGGCGCGTCCTGAAGACAGAGGCCTGCTGTGGCGTCTGTGCCTCGGTTGCCGCGGTGTCTGGGGGTCCCGGGTGGAGCGCGACCCCACGCCCCCCCCCCGCCGTCTCTGAGGACCCTGCTTGCTCAGGCCCTCCGTGTTCTGACCCCACCGGACTCACCGTCCCCCGACCCCGCATCTGATAATTGGCACTGATTTGGGGGGCCCGACAGCACAGGTAGCCCAGCAAGGGAGCTTGTTGGCTTTGAAGGTGACCTCCGAGGCCATTTCTGCTTCTTCGCTGATGCTGGGGCTCATCTTGCTCAATCCTAAGAGCTTCCCGAATCCCCGGCGTGGATGGGGTGGTGGCTGGTGCCTGGGGTGCGGGCGGGGACCGCGAGGCCCAACCTGGGAAGTGAAAACTTGGCTTTGGAGGAGGCTGTTTCATGTGCCCTCGGAACATTCTTGTGCAGCAGCTGGAGTGCGATTATTATCGTAATTATACGTTGTCCGTCAGGCTGGCTCTGCGGGGGCGTGGGACCCGTACCGCCGCCCAAGATCACGTGGTTGGCGCAGGGGCCTGGCTCTGGGCACTCTTTCCTCTTTGCTCGGCTGGCAAGTGTTGCCCAGAGCATGAGAGTGGGCCCCGAGTGAGGGACCCCTCCGCTAGGGTTAGGGGGACCCGATGAGTCACGACAGAAGCAAAGAAAAAACACCCGCTGCAAGATACCCTGAACCCGGCCGTCCTTCTGGGGCCCCCAGCTCAGACTCTGCTGGCAGGCTGGGCAGCAGGCCCGAGAGGACAGGCGCGTCGGGAGGACGCTGCCCGCCCGTCCGCCCCGACCATCCAGCTGGGGAGGGGTCGTGCCGCTGGCCGGTCCAGGCAGGGCCTGGCTGGGAGGCGGTGACCGAGGCACTCGGCCGTGTGCACAAGCCGGGTCAGCACACGGCCCAGGGGTGCCAAGAAGGCTCCGCCCGTGCGCGCGGACTCTGCAGGGAGCAAGGTGCTCGGCCGTGTCCCTGCCGCTTCCACGAGGGCCGGGGCGGGCAGCCCGGGGGTGCTCCCCATGGTGCCTCTGCTGGCGTCAGAAGGGCCTTTGAAGGTTCACGTTTACAGGCCCGACAGGCTCCTGAGAAAGAATGCTGCCAGGTCAGCTGGTCTGCTGGGGGTGGGGAGAGAGTTGCTCTGCAGGTGGCGTATGTGACGCACTCTTTCGTGGAGCAAGGGCAGCCTTCTGGAACGGACGTCCACCTGGTCTGCGGGAAGAATGCAGACCCTGCAGGCTGGCGCCCCGGACGTGCCTGAGGCCCGGCGTGTGGCCTGTGGTGCAGGGACTGGACTCTGTCGGCTGGCGAGGATGCCCCCATCTTGCAGCCTGGGGGGGTTCTGGGTGCCCAGGACAGTGGCCCTGTCTCTGGTCTCACAGAGCTGCCCCCTCAGCACCTGGCGTCAGTCGATTGAACGCCCCATGGTGAGCGACTTTAAGGGAGGTACAGGCCTTTTCACTCGTTGGGCGCAGCTCCGGGGCCCAGAAGCCTGTGGGCCCTCCGTTTCTCCTACTGTGTCCTTCTGGGCTCAGCGGTGTTCCCAGGTGTGAAAGGTACAGTCTGTATTTTACTGCCCTGTGGCCTCAAAGGAAAGCCAACTGCTGTATTTGCTGGGCTGTTCCCTCCGCCCAGGGCACTCGGGGCCAGGCACCCGTGTCATCTGCCCCCCCATTGCCCCTGAGGAGGGGCTGGAGGGTACCCTCAGGCTCCTGGTGGAAGAGATGGGGTGACGTTCGCCCCCCCGCCTCCCCAGTGTCACGGGGCAGCTGTGGCTGTGGGTGGGGACGCACTGCTCGGCCAGCCAGGCCCATGCCGCTGTCTCCCGTCCGCCCCGAGGCGCGGGATCCCTGAGCCGGGCCTCAGAGCCCTGCTGCTGTCCTCTGGGCCTAGCGTGTGCAAACAGTCGGATTCGTGTCTGCTCCGATCTCAGAACGGAAAGTGTAGCTCCTTCATGAATGTCCACTGCAGAAAGCTTTGCACTTTCTCCCCTAGGGACACGAAAGGGTGAACGTGTCTCTTCGGGGCCCTGCCGCATGGCGGGGAGGGTCTGGATCCAGGACCCCCAGGCCTCCGGGCAGCCTCCAGGAGGGCCAGCACCTTGTCGAGGGGGCTGCCCGACGGCCCCCCCACCCCGGTCTCCTTTGGCTCTAAAGCAGCCGGGCTGTGACGGTGCTCGTCGGTGCGGGTTGCCCTCCTGCAGTCTTTGTCAGCAGCCACGTGGCACAACTCCCCCGCAGCAGAGCTGACTCTTCTGTGGAGGGGCCCGTGAGACCCCGGGGGCGGGGGTCCCGGGAGACCCTGGGGAGGGGGTCCTGGGAGACCCCGAGGAGGGGCCCGTGAGACCCTGGAGGCGGGGGTCCTGGGAGACTGCGGGGGGGGGGGTTTCCTGGGAGACCCCGGGGGCGGGGGTCCTGGGAGACCCCGGGGGTGGGGGTCCTGGGAGACCCCGGGGTTGAGGGTCCTGGGAGACCCCGGGGGAGGAGCCCGGGAGACCCCGGGGGCGGGGCCCAGGAGACCCCGGGGGAAGGGCCTGGGAGACCCCATCCCAGTCCTGCCCGCCACCGCCCGGCTTGTCCCAGCCTGCGGGCCCGGTGCGGCCACTCGTCTCCGCCACGCGTGCGGTGTTGGGTGCAGGAGCCCCAGCAGGGAAGCAGGGAGGTCAGCGGGCTGCGACTCGACCACCTGGGAAAGGCGGCCGTCCCAGGTGCCGGGCTGGAGTGCGGCTCCCCCGGGCAGCGGGCGGGGGGCCATCCCAGTGGGCTGATTGGGGGCAGCGGGAAGGGCGTGGCTGCCAGAGCCCCAGTGCCTCTCCGGTCTCCCCGAGAGCGAGCAGGACCTCTGGGAGAAGAGCAGGCCGTGGCTGTTTCTCCACCCTCATTTTCTGTCTCCCCCATCCCTCTCCCGCCTCCCTGGCCCCAGAGCCCTGGGCTCCCTGAGCCCATGAGTGGATCGGAGCCCGCCCTAAGGGAGGAGGGTCACTCTCTGTCCACTGAGTTCTAAGGCGAGCGTGACGGGGCATGACCGTAATAAGACCTTGGACATCACAGGGCCAGGCAGGGCTTTCCTGGGGCGCGCCCTTTGTCAGCGGGGTGCACTGATGCCCACGCTGTCCCCACAGGGCTCCGGGTGTGCAGACCAGGTGGGACCAGGGCGTCAGGACCCATGTATGGTCCCTCGGTGGTCCCCTTTGGCGGCTGCTTCCAGGGGGCCTTTCTGAAGGCCGGGCGGGGCTGGGCTTCAGGTGGGGAGGGTCTGCGGGTTCATCTGACTGGGGCCTCCTGTGGGTCAGCAGGGTGGCACGTGACATCTAGTTGTCCAAGTCCTGCCTGGCATCCACAGATGCGTCCAGGCTATAGCTTTTATTCGGAGTGGTGCCGCTGGGCCCGAGGACTCAGCCAGAACCGGGGCTTGGGGCCTGGCGGAGACTGGAGGCTGCCTCTCTTGTCCCGGCTGCCACAGGACCGCCTCTGCCATAGTTGGGAAAATCACACAGCCGCCCCTGCTTCATCACTCCCGGCGAGTCTGGTTTCTGAGGTCCTTCTAGTTTGTAATCAGTATCAGTTTCCGTGGGTCAGCTGTCTGGGGGTGACTGAATCAGCTGGGTCTTCTGCTCAGGGTCTCCCAGAGGGTCATCCCCTTCTGGGACTGCACGTTGCCTCCCAGCCCAGCTTGTTGGCAGCATCAGTTCCTGGTGGTTTATGGGGGAACACCCCTGTTTTCTTGCTGTCCGTCGGCAGCTCCCGGAGGCCTCCCGTCTTCATAAAGCACTTTCCGCACAGATGTCTGGTCTCCTCCGAGCCAGCCTGGCTTTCTGGAGGTCTCCTTGAGACATCTCCTGTGCAGCCCGAGAACTGTCCCCCTGTGGAATCCATGAGCCATGGGTCTTAACGGTTGCTGTGTGGAAGGGGGGAATGGGTTTCTTTAGGGTCATAGCTGGGAGGCTGATCTGTTATTAATTGTTGGAAGCTTCAGGGAAACAGGGCTTGCCTGGTGGCTGAGCTGGTGAAGACTCCGCCTGCAGCACAGGAGCCCTGGGTCAAGAAGATCCTCTGGAGAAGGGAACGGCAACCCACACCAGTAATCTGGCCTGGAGAATCCCATGGACTGTACATGTAGTCCATGGGGTCGCAAAGAGTCGGACTTGACTGGGCGACCTTCACTTTCACTTTTCAGGGAAGCAAGTGTTAAGGGAAGTTTTCTTTTCTTGCCCGCTTTACATGGCTCTGCTCAGGCAGCAGGATGCTACTGGGGTGTCGGGTCAAATGCCTCTGAGGACTCAAGAGTGTGTAGGCCGTGTGGTCCCGTAGGCCGTGTGGTCCCGTAGGCCGTGTGGTCCTGTAGGCCAGGTCGGAGAAGGTGTGTGCCCCAAGGCCACCTCTGCGAGTCGGGCAGCGAGGTGTGACAGGCTCGGGGCGGAAAGGAGAGGGCGAGAGGCCCCCTTGCTGGCGGGCCATCTCCCGCTGCGGTGTGTCCAGGTCCTGGCCGCCGATGCGAAACAAGATGACGGTGCTGCGTGTGGGTATCCCTCCTCCGAGCTCAGGAGCCCTGTGAGCTTTCCTCACAGAACCCGTGAGGCAGGTAGGGTTGGTCCTCCTGTCCCTGGGAGGCCTGCGTCCCCCAGAGCGTTGCGGGGGTGGGCAGTGGTCGCCAGCAGCTCCTGTCTCCCCCACCCCCCCATCTTCCTGCTTCCCTGTCTATCCCCTGGAGCCGGGCTGCCTCTGGGTTCACAGCGGTTGAAGTGGGGCGACCAGAATGTGATTCTGTGCTGACAGTTTCGTCTGTGCTTGAAATGTCCCCTAATAAAAAGTTAAGAAAATAGTCACTTATCGATCACAGTTATAAGAGAGAATCCCTTCACCTTGAGAGAGCAGGATGTTGGAATCCTGAATCTTTCTCAAGCTCCAAGTATGTGTGAGTCAAGTCTCACTCATCTGTTCCTTGGTAGCAGATGTTCTGGGGAAGCCAAGCTGCACTCGAGCCACGCCGTCCACCATGCCCCCTCCACCCGTCCGTCCACCATCCACCCATCCATGCACCGTCTGTTCATCCCTCCATCCACCCTCTGTCCCTCCATCCCTTTGTGACTCAGCCACCTGGCTATCTGTTCATCTGAGGTTTATGCAACACTGCTGCAGTCCAGGCTCTGTGCTTAGGCCTCGACACAGTCCTTGACCCCGGGGAGCCCACAGACACTGATAAGTGGAGTCAGTACCAGATGGGCGCCAGGTTAGCTCAGGGAAGCTCGCATAGAGGAGGACGGCCCCCCTGGCTGGGTCTTGAATGGACCCCACGGAGAAGGAGCGTGTCAGGCCACTGTGGAGGCTGAGGCTATTCCAGGTGGAGAAGTGGGGCGGCCTGGCTCTCTGCAGCGGGGCTCGGGACAGCTGGAGCAGGGCTTTGGTGACAAGGCGGGGAGGTCTGGTGTGCCCCCCGCCCCCAGCCAGAGAAAGCCCCGGCGGTGCCTGAATGGAGGACAGGCCACTGTGGGTTCCGGGACCCCTTCGGCACAGAACTCCTCCCCGCTGGGTGGCTGCCGGCCTGGCTAGGCCTGAGCAGGTCGCCTCCTGGTGCTGACCTTTGCTCTGGCTTCTTGACTCAAGGACCCCTGTTGGCAAGCAGCTGTCTGGATGGGGTGGTGTCCCGCCTGCAGGACAGACACGCCGCACATCGGCCCGGGTGGACATTGGTGCTTTCCTTGGTTCTTCCGGGCCGTGGTGGAGTGGCTGTCCACAGATCCGTGACAGAGACAGCAGAGACAGACAAGGGCAGAGACAGCAGCCCTTGCTCTCCAGGCCCCTTCCCTGCCGCGGGCAAGTCCGTGCGGCGTGTGTCCACGTGGTGTGCGGGTCTGTGGCTGCGTGAAGCCTGGGCCGCGATGTCAGCACCCCACCTGTCCCGGGGTGCGTGGCCACTTAGGACTGTGGGAGAGTCACGGGGCCTGTTTGCTTAGCTGTGGTGACATGCACGCTACGTGAAACTGACCATCTTCGGATTTCTGAGCGCATGACTCGGGGGCATCGGGCATTCTGTGTTGAGCCATCTGCTCCGCCGTCCGCCTCCAGAACTTTGCATCTTCCCGCACGGAAGCTCTGGCCCCACTGAACACCAGCGCCCACCACCCCGTGCCCCGGCCTGACCCCTTCCAGGGTCTGCTTCTGACTCCTCCAGGGACCTCTTGTTGGTGGAGCCCTTTGTTTATTCATTTTTGCTGGTGGCTCAGCTGCTAAGTCGTGTTCAGCTCTCAACGACCCTGTGGACTGTGCCCCTTACTCGTTTTTATTCCAGCGTAATTTACGTGTGGCTCAGCTGGTAAAGAATCTGCCTGCAATGCAGGAGACCTGGGTTCGATCCCTGGCTCGGGACAATCCCCTGGAGAAGGGAACGGCTACCCACGCCCGTCTTCTTGCCTGGGGAATCCCCGTGGACAGAGGAGCCTGGCAGGCTACAGTCTGTGAGGCGGCAGGAGTCTGACGTGGCTTGGTGACTAAAGAGCAACGCGGTGGACATTTAACACTGTTCGTGTTTAGTTGCACAGTGTTAACGGTTTGGTAACATGTATGTATTGCATAGCGGTCACTGCGGTAAAGTTGGCTTAACGTTCTCTCCACACGTACTTAGCATATGTTTGTTTTCGCCTCTTTGGTTTCCGACCAGGTCGTCTCATCCCGTCCCGGGCGCGGGATGCGGTCGTCTCCCCTGCCCTTCTGCTCTGCCCGCTCTCCCGAGGCCCTTGCGTCCCGCCTGGTCCCCACGTTGCACACGTCCCGTGGCCTTTCTAGGTCCACCGACTGAGGGGACTGGCGTCCAGCGTGCTCTCACCCCACAACCTCGGCCCCGCAGCCCCCAGCGGCACCCCCGCCCCACCCTCAGCTTGTCTGCGTGCTCTCTCTGTGTGGACTGGCCTTTTCTGGACCTTTCGCACGAGTGAGGCCTGCGGTTCTGTGGCTGCTGGTGGACGCGGCCCCGCTTCCTGGCCGGGGGTGAGGAGCTGCTCCTTGTCCCGTGTCCCCAGCTCCTCCCCGAGCCGGGGCCCTGCTCCCTGGTTTGGGGGCCGCTCCCCGCCGGGGACCAGGCAGCAAGCCCCTTTCCTGGCCCCCCTCCTCCATGACGGGGGGGCCCCTGCTGTCCTGCCCCCCAAGGCGGCGCTGGGCGGCGTGTAAGAGGCTGGACCCTGTGGCCTCCACAAGGGGCCCGGGCCCTGCAGTGGCCCCCTCCCCCCGTGAGTCCGGCCGCTGGGTCCCTTTGTCACTGTGGCTGCTGGAATAGCCAGCCCCAGGAGGAAAGTCCCCAGTGGAGCCTGGGCCGGGCTGGGGGCTGACCGTGGTCAGGTTTGGCAGACGCACGGCCGGGCAGGCTGAAGACGGATCCCGCTGCCGCCCGTGGCCCTCGGCCTAGACGGCTGACCCGTGTGTCTGGGAGCCGCTGCGGCGTTTGGCTCTTGTAGGGACGCCCGCTGTCCAGGGTCCGGCTTCCAGAAGCCGGCCAGGGCTGTGGCCGTGGGTGTCTCAGGGGTGAGTGCCCCGAGGCCGCTCTCTCCAGCGGGGGCTCTGTTCTTCCTCTGGGAGGGTAGGGGCCTCCAGAGCCAAGGCGGCAGTGTAGACTCGCGTGCGTGGCTCATGGTTCGTGCCGTCCTCTGAGCATCTGCGTGCCCCGCCCCCCGCCAGCCCCCATAGGCTCCAGTTCTGGCGGATGCGGCGGGTGATTATGGCTCCGAGTCTTGGCTGATCCCCTCCTTTGAAGAGCAAAGTGGAGGCCCCTGCTCTCCGGCCGGAGCAGCTGCAGGCTGGCCTCCTTGCGCCGAGCTTTACCCAGACTGCGGGATGGATCCTCGGGTCCTAAATCAGCGTCGCGTCTGCAGAGGGACTCGGCGATGACGTGAGGGCAGAGGCTTCTCTCCGTTGCTGGGAGGCACGAGGTGGCAGGATGCTCTCTTGCGGGCAGTGGCATCCTGGGCAGGATGGGGGCCCCCCGTGGGACCCTCTCACGCGTGGGCTTATCTGCCTGTTGCCCGGGTGGGGCCCGGGCGTCCCAGAGGCGGTGCACCGACCCCTCTGGCCCCGCGCTGAGGGGTGTGGAGGGCCCCCCTCCTGGAGAGACGCAGAGCCGGGGACGCCCGTCACCACTCACTGTGTTCACCCCGCACCCGCTCGGCGATGGCAGCCGCAGAGAGGGAGTGACCGAGGGCCACGCACCAGTTAGCGTCATCGAGTCAGGGAGGAAGGAGAGATGCCCCCTTCAATCCTGTTTAAGGGGCAGGAGGCCTCTGCCTGCGAATCCGAGGAGGAGGGTCTCCCGTGTGAACTGGGAGGGCGTGTGGGCCCTGCGCTTGGGGGCTGGCGTGGAGCTCCGGGAGGCGGCGCTGGGGAAGACGTGCTCGTGGCCTGCTGCCGGCGCGTGCGCCTGGCTCCTCGGAAGCCGGCCCTTCTGGTGGGGCGCGTCGCGGAGGGGATGGACGGCGGGAAGGACATCGGCCGCCTCGTTGGGCGGCTGGACGTGTGGGCCTGCTTGTTTTATGGAGGCCATGGTGGAAGCTGAGAAGCCGCCGTTTCCCATCGGAGTTGGAAACGCCCAGAGTCCTGTTTCCAAGCAGTGGTGTTTTTTTTATCGGATAGTTCAGGGTTGGGGGGGTTGTGTTTTCAGGGAGACCATCTTTAAAGCCTTTCGTTGAACTTGTTACGATATCGCTTCTGTTTCATGTTTTGGCATTTTGGCCTAGAGCTATGTGGGATCCTACCTCTGGGACCAGGCATTGAGCCTGCACCGGCCCCCCCGGCCCCCCGGCGTGGGAAGGCAAAGTCCTAACCGCCAGACCACCAGGCAGGGCCCGCACATGGCCTGCTTTGTTCTAGGAGCACAGCCCTTCTTTCCAAATGACATTTTAGGTGGCGCCTCGGTACAGAGCGGAAGAGGGTTGCAGGGCCCTGCCCCGCCCAGCCTCCTGCCCGCCCCAGTCCGGCCGCCCCAGTCCGGCCGCCTCCCACCAGCACTGAGGACCCGGGTGTGTGCTGTCCTGGGGATGGGCCCCGGGCGGCCGTCCCTGGAGATCGGGCTCCTGCATCTTCTCCAGGGAGAAGTCAGCTGGGCAGGGAGCCTGGTACAGCTTCCTCCTCGGGGCGAGACACAGACCTGCTCAGCTCTTTGTCAGCAGGCGTGGGGTGGGGTGAAGGGGCGCGCCGGCTCGGAACCTGGGTCTGTGTGTGTAGGGGGGTCCGAACCTGTGTGCGTGAGGGGTTAAAGGCAAGGTTTCTGGTGGTCACGAAACTTTTTTTTTTTTTAATTTAAAATGATGACGAGGAATTAGGTAACAGCTTAGCAGTGCGTACATTCACATTGCCCTGCGATTGTCTCCGCCTTCTGACTGCAGAACGTCCCACCTGCCTCCTAAACTCTGTCCCCAAGCAATGCTGACAGCGCCGGCGCCCCCCGCTTCCACTTTGTGTCTCTGGGTTTGACCGCTCCAGGTGCCTCACAGACCCTGCCACGTTTGTCCTTTTGTGTCCGGCTTTTTTCACTCAGCATCGTGGCTTCAGGGTTGGTCCACACCGTGGCAGGCGTCAGAACGTCCTTCCTTCTTAGGACTGAAGGACGTGTGGAGAGACCGCATTTTGCTTACCCGTGTGTCCATCAGGGGGTTGTTTCCCGCTTTGGCTGCTGTGAGCGTGGCTGGAACGCATTTCCGCTTGAGCCCTTGCGACCTGGTCCCCCTGTGGGAGTGCCCAGCACCACGCGGCGGCTGTGGATGAGAGATGGGGCTGGGCGCAGCCCTCTGGGGGTGGAGCAGGGGGCTGATGAGAGGCAGGGGTCCTTGGAAAGGCATGTTTCTGGTGGCACATCCCGTGGTCGTCGCCAGCCACCTTCTCTGCCTGCCAAGAAAACTTGAGCCAGGCGCTCCTGGACGTGGCGAACCTCTGATCAGGTCTCTGGGAGGTGGTGGGGTGGTTTTCTGGTGAGCCACCTGGGCAAGTCAGCGATGAAGCCAGTGTCGAGGTGGGCCGGCACTCCCACGCCTGTGTGTTTTTGACACTCTGCTTCCTGAGGGGAGCAGGGTGGGTCGGTACCCTCCTGCCACCGGCACCGGCAAGCGCTGAACCCGGCCCTGGAGTGGACTGGGGTCCTGCCCCTCAGTCGGCAGGTTGGGAGTTGGGGTGGGAGCCGGCCAACAGGGATGGGCGAGGGGACTGAGGAACCAGGAGTCTGGACAGCAGGCAGAGACTGAGTCTCCGGGCATCTGCCCTTTCCTGGAAACCTGGCTGCTTTTCTAGACTAACCAGAGTCCATTGAGTTTTGCCAGCTTCAGGAAGTCTGGCCGACCTGGCCTGGTTTCTGCAGAGCCTAGTTGACTCCCAGCCCCTTTCTCTTGAGTTCTCAGCATCCACATTGTTCAGGAGTCATTAGCAGTGTTTATAAACTCAGACCCAGGAATCCCACCCTAGATTTTCCTAAGGAAATAGGACTTTTTTTTTTCCCTTTTCCTTTTGGTATTATTGTACGAGTTGATTCATCGTATCCATGACAGTGGAAAGCTGGAAAGAAACTAACCTAGTCCCGTGGTAGGAAAGGGGTTACATGAACTGGCGGGACACTGCGATATAATCAGCTCGTGGCGACAGTGAAGATTCTGCAGACGTGGGGTCCAAGCTCCTGGGTAAGGAGTGGCGCATAGAGCCGAACGTCTCAGGGTTTGTATCTGTCGCCTTTTGCTGTGTAACAAACCATCCCCACGCTGAGCGGTTTCTCTCTTCTGAATCCATGTTGGTGGGCAGTTCTTCCGTCGGCTGTCACCTGGTGGGGACCTCTCGGTCCCTGTGGTCAGCCCCTCGTTCCGCAGTCCAGCCTGGATGCCTTCACACAGCGGGAGGCTGGGGTCCGCGGATACAGGCTGGGCCTGCGAGGCCTCTTGAGGTCCGGGCTGTGGAGCTTGCAAGGCGGTGGAGAACTGGAACTGGGTGCTTGTCTTTTGACGGGAGGGGCAGGCAGCTCCCTGCTGCAGGGGGTGTGGGCCCGGCGGGTGTGACTCCCGGTGACCCATTGGTGCTGCCTTCTCTGGGGTTTTCGCGACGTGATCACAGGGGAGGAAGTGCTGGGATCTCGGGGAAACGAATCTCGGCGATGGTCACCGAGGTGAGGACGTGGGCAAGTCGTCTGTAGAGTTTCGCTGCTGCTGTGTTTATGGCATAGGTTTAAGATACAAGTTCTCTTCACGCCAGCCACGGGGCGCCTGGCTTGAGGCTGATGGGGGTGGGGGTCCAACTCTTCGGTCTTTTCGCTGAACAGGCGTGGCCGCTGCAGCAGGCTGGGGCCTGGACTCTGGGAGGAAAGCCCGTGGCCGCCCTCGGGCTCCGTGGTGCCGTGTCGGCTGCGCAGAGGGTGCATGGATCGCACAGGGGCCTGGGCCGTGGGAGGCGTGGGTCGGCCACCCCCGGTGGCAGGCGTGGGCCCGAGCGTGCTTGCCTGGGGGGCGGGCGTCGCGGGCGCCTGGCGTCTGAGGACAGCGCCGTCTGGCCGGCTGTCCTCCGGGCTCCCTTCTCTAGGTCATCGCTGTCCTAAACACAGGGCTGTTTGTACTCTGCTCACGGGTTTTTTTCCTGTGAGTTTGAAATTGTTTCAGAATTAAAAGTTAAGCAAATAACTACACGGGAAACCGCACTCCACCTCCACGTGGGATGCTTGGCTGTAGGGAGGAAGGGCGTTCCCACGCAGCCCAGCCGGCCGCCAGCTGGGGCGGGTGCAGCCCGGACACCCGGAGCCTGCCGGACGGAGAGCCCAGCCCCGGCCCCTCTGAGCAGGGCGCTTCCTCCCGAGTTGCGTGGGGGCCTGCCCCGCTCCTGGCGCTCTGGGCTCACTGGACTCTGTCCCTGTGCGCCCAGGCCTTCAGGACCCCACGGGCCCCCCACTCGCCCGCCCCCAGCTCCGGTCTGACCTTCGGGCCCTGCCAGTTCCCTGGCCCTCCCCTCCCCACCAGGCAGGGCGGGATGCCCACCCTCATGGGCTCCCATCACCTCCTGTCGCCCCCTGGCTCCAGCCGCCTCAGCAGTGAAGCAGACTCGCTTTGGCCACCAATGCTGGACTCCTCCTTGCTCACGAGGACCTCGCATCCTCGACTGGCTCGCCTTCGTACAAACCGAAACGCCGACATGAAATGACGGGCCTGCCCCCCCCGGTGGACACGGCAGACATCTGCTGCCCTCTGTGGGGATGGCCCCTCCCCCCCCGGGAGAGCCTGGGCGCCAGAGCGACTCGGGGTGCATAGTAGGTGCTCAGTTAACATTTGCTGGAGGAAAGGAGCCTGCCCGCCTCTCCGGCTCAGTGAGGGCCTGGGCAAGCTTAAGACGGGCCGTCTCCAGCCTGAGTGGGAGGCGGAGACTCCAACCCTGGAAGGTAAAAAGGAGATGTAACATGGCGGCTCTCGGCAGACGGCGGGACGGGCCTGTGGACAGCCGTAACCCGTGCGGGTGCTGAGTGCCGAAAGCTCGGAGGTTGCCGACTCAGAGGTTGCCGAGTGCCGGGAAAGCTGGGAGCGGGGAGCAGGGGTGTGTTCTGGCGTTGGCCGGGGGTGGGGGTCTCCTGGAGCAGGCTGGGGAGGTGGGATGGGGCGAAGGAAGGGTGAAGGGCGCAGGGAGATGTGGCCCGGGTGGAAGGGGGCCGCTCATGTCCCCGACCGGGCCAGCAACACTCGTGTGAGCAGGACAGACAGGCCGAAGCTGGGTTCACGAGCCTGAGCCTCGGGCAGAGGTGGGGCGGGGACCTGGGACGGAGGGATTCCCGCCCCCACCCTGGTCCTCCTGGGTCTCTGGGTGGCAGGTCTGTGTTGAGCAGGGGGACGCGGATCCCCTAGCAGCGGGAGCAGTGCTCGACCCCGCATGGGCCCTGACGTGTGCATGTCCGCGTGAACGTGCATGTCTGAGCGCGTGCAGCCCCGGGGCCGGGCCCCAGCCCGTCTGCACGGGTGTCTCTGAGCCTCATCTCGAAGATGAGGGCGCTGACTCCCTCCCGTGCTCCTGAGATCCCGAGACAGCGCGTGCCCGGCCCTGCGCGTGGGGGGCTCATCCTCGAGGCCTGGGGCCCCTGAGGTCCCGAGACAGCGCGTGCCCGGCCCTGCGCGGACGGTGAGGGGGGGTTCATCCTCGAGGCCTGGGGCCCCGGGAGGCGGCACCCAGCAGCTGCTGGCCAGCTGCACTGCCTCCGGTCCTCGTGTCTACAGCGGAGCCATAGGCACCTTGCTCTTAGAGAGAAGCTGAAGGTTTCCAAGGGGAAGCCCCTGTGTCCCAAGCCCCAGAGCTGGCAAGTCGAGTCGCAGAAGCAGGGTTCACACCGGCAGGTCTGCCTGGCTGAGGCCAGCTCCTGGAGAACCCTTGAGCTGGACTAGTTTCAGACACCCTGGGACTGAACTCAGAGCGGGCCGGGGGTGGGGGCGGTGCGCTGATCCCTGGTATTTGACCAGAATTTGAGGCGTATTCCACCTGAGCAGAAGTCAGGGCTGAAGTCTTGTCTCTACTCGGGAAAGCGTTCTGTGCCCCCCCGACTCCTGAGAGGCCCAGGAGCTTGCCCACCTGGACCCGCACATTCAGAGCAGGAAGCGCGATGCCCTGTTCCCAGCCTGACACCCCTGTCCCAGGGGGCTCCTGCAGTCATCCTTGCGGAAGAGAGAGACAGCAGACAAGGTGGGGTCCCCGCGGGCCAGCCGGCTGGCTTCCCGTCTCCCCTTTCCCACCAGTGAAGTGGGGATAATGACAGCCCGCACACACACCCTGGGGGTGACTGGCAGGCTGCGGGGGTTCCCCTGCCAGCGTGGGAGGCGTCAAGAAGCCCAGGCATCGTTTCTCTTAATTATCAGATGCCTCAGCTGTTCATGTGGTCCAGCCCATGAGGGCTTCTGGCTCTGTGTCCCTGAGATCCACACCACGCCCCCCCAACCCCTGCCCAGCTTGCCCAGGACCCTCGGTGCCGCTGTCTGCGTCCACGCCAGGCGGCAGGCTCTGCTCTGGGGGATGGGGTGGGGGCCACTCGCTGGGGGGCGGGGGGCGGTGCTGGGAAGCGTAGTCCCCATGTTGGGGGCTGGGGTCACATGGGTGCAGGCCTGTGGCACCCGTCAGGCCTCCGTGAGTCTGGGGGGACCCTAGCCTGGCGATCCTGTCCCTCTGGTCCACCCTGAAAGCCGAATGCGCACCCCCGACCCCCCCAACCCCAGGCTCAGAGCCTTCCCCCAGGGAGGGGCGGGCCCCCCCCCCACATACCGTCCCAGACCCAAGAGGGGCTTCCCCACCCCCTGGGGCTCGGGGGCTCAGAAGCAGCTGAGGAAGCAGGCGGGAAGCAAGCTGTGAGGGTCTCGTCCAGAGGCCACAGGGGGGACTGGACTTGGCTCTTGACCCGAAACCTGAAACCATCAGCGTGGGAATTACCGCCTCTGGTGATAATCCCAGTTGTCATCGCGAGCGCCAGCCTGCCCTGGCCCCGCAGCTCAGGCCCCAGTCTAGCTGGGCGCTGGTCCTGCTTCTGCAACCCGCCTGGCCATGCCCACGACGGGCACAGCGGCCAGACCCCGACTCAGGCGGGGGGCCCACCTGCAGGCCAGCCTGGAGAGCAGGTCCCCACGGGGGTCTGGGGCATCAGTTCTGAACGCCTTTGGGGAAAGACGAGTCCTCCAGAGAGCCCGTGGACACGGGCAGCGTGGGTCCCCACGCCACAGGAGGCCCCGGGCCCACCAGGAGGAGGCCTTCTCGCAGGAATCAGAAGGACACGGCAGTTGGAGGTGCTCCCAGGGGTGCCGGACCCCAGCACTGCGCCTAGGACGTCTTCCAGAAATGCCCCGCGTGGTGGGATCCCAGCCCCGCCCACCCAGGTCATGCATGCCTCAGGCTTGCAGTTCCCGGGGCCCTGTTTTAAAGCCATGGGATCTGGGCTCGGACTTGCAGACAGGCCTGGAGAAGACAAGCCTGATTCCTGGGCCTCAGGTCGCCGACCCCGAGGTCTCTGTCCCTCCTCACCGGGCACTGCCAACCCCGGCCAGGAGTGCGGATGGAGACCGTCCGGGTCGCCCACCCACATAGCAGCCTGGTACCCACCGCAGGCCTCCGGGGGTCAGGCCCTTTCCAGCCACTTCCTCCAGGAAGGAACCAGACCATAGCCCCCAGCACCCTGCCAGCAAAAAGACCCTTCCCACCCCACAGACTTTCTAAAGCGTCTCCAGAGTCAGCCCTAGCCGTCTCTGGGTCTCACCTCACTCCAGCCCGAGATGTACCTACTCCCGGCTGGGACCAGGGCACGTCCCCCGGGGCGGTCCGATGGGGGAGCGGCCCGATCTGAGCGGCTGGACTCAGGACAGCAGGGCCCCCCAGAGAGGCTGCATGCACAGTGCAGGTTGGCAGCCCCTAGCCTGCTAGCTGCCCAGCCACGGTGCGTCCTGGCGGGGAGATGGCCGAGCCCTGAGCCGCGTGGAGCCGGACAGGGGCTCGAGGATCTCGTGTGATGGGACCAGCCTTTCTCGGGGGGGCCGGGTTAGAACCTGGCTGGCACCTGGGCTGGCCGGCGTCCAGCGAAGTGTAACGGGATGCCTCCAAGCCAGGTGGCGTGCCAGCCCCTTGCCACTGCCCGCTTCGGTCCCTGGGAGTCAGCTCCTGCCGGACCACCCCTCAGCCTTGATGGGGGAGGCACTTTTCAGGCATCTCCCTGAAAAACCCGACACCCCCGCTCCCAGCCCGGCAGGAGGCCCTCCGCTGGGTTTTCTCCCACCCTCTGCACCTAAGAGCCCCCTGGCCTTCCACCTGCTTCCCAGCCTGCATCCAGACGCCAGAACCCGCGTCCGAGTCCTGACCCCTCTCCAGCCACCGACCGGTGGGACACGTGGGCCTTGCAGGCACCAACCCAGGGCCGGATCAGAAGAAACACGCCACACCCACGTGCGTGACCCCTGGCCCATGGGGGCGCCTGGACGCACGAGGTGACGGGCCGGGTTCCAGTGCCATCCAGGCACAGACCTCCCCACATCCTCGCAGCACCAACTGGAGAGGAATGTGTCCCCCAGTCGGGCATCTCCTCTCGAGGCCGAGACGGACCGGGACCCATCAGGTGGGCCTGCTGACCAGCCAGAGGGTCCCAGAGATGGTGGGCGGCCCCCAGCCGGGTCAGGCTCCGTCCGCCCCAGGGCCCCGGCTTCTCCGGCTGGCAAAATGGCACCTGAGCAGCACCTGAGCGTCTGGCTTGGGGCAAAACTCAACGTGCCAGGCCCCGCCACCGCCCAGCTGGGTGACCGGGGCCGTTGGTCGTGTCTTGCTGGGCCCCAGGCTTCTCATCACTAGAAACAGGACTCAGCCGGTCTGCTGGCCACAAGTCCTGAGGAGGAGGTGCCAGGCCCTGTGCTTGGCAAAGTGGCATCCAGAAGGTGCCTGCCGCGGGCCTGCGGGATCCACAGATGCCGTCCTGGGCTGAGCCCTGGGTCCCCCGGCTCCCAGCTGCTGGGGAGCGACATGGAACTAGGGGGTCACGTCACACTGAGGTCTGGGCCAGGGGTTGGTGAGCAGGTCCCCGGGAGAGGAGGCTGGAGGAGACAGGCAGGGCGGTGTGCAGGGGACGAACGGCCTTCGGACAGGCTGGGGGCGTCCCGGGGGGATGGGGAAGACCCCAAAGACTTCCTTTCCTGGGACTTCCACCCCCCACCAGCCCCCTCCTCCCACCACTCTAGCCTGGTGTCCGCTCCCCTTCTGAAACCAGGGCAGAAGCGTGGGAGCAGGTGTAGGCAGGGATGTAACTGGCGAGCCCGCACGCTCCACGGTGTCCAGGGAGGGACGCAGGATGCTGGATTCCAGGCCCGCTCCCACGACCACGGGAGCGGGCACAGTCAGCTTAGCCCCTGGGACGGACCCCCCCACACACCCCCCTCCACACCTGGCTCCCGTCCAGGGTGCACGGCCCGGCCTTCTGCGGATGGGACGGAGCGGATCAAGTCAGATGCAAAGCCCCTCCTCTGCGAGGCACCTGCCGGCTGTCATGGTCCTAACTGCGGGTCCCAGCCCAGCCCTACAAATTCCTCGAGTCACTCCCAAATGACAAACGAGAGAACCCCGCAGAGGGGAACTGTTGGCGCCTGACGCCCTCCGCCGCCCCGTCCGATGGTCCCGGACCCTCTCCCCCTCCCCCCCCCCCCCCCCCCCCCCCCCCCCCTGCAGAGAGGCAGGAGCCGTGTACCGTGAGGGGCCTGTGCCACCGAGGACCACCGTGTGCCCGGCCAGATGGGGCAGGTGGCCCTGGTATCCAGGGAAGGGCACAGGGCACGTTCCTGCCGGATTCCTGCTGTGTGGGGTGGGTGACAGCTGGCCGTGGGGCTCTCCAGGCGACCGGGAAGGCGGGTCTGGCACGTGGGACAGCTTCTAGGATCCTCTGGCTCCAGGAATCTGCGTGTTGGCAAAGATGTCCACGCCTGGGGAGCCCAAAGCCTTCCCCCCCCCACCCCCAGAAATGCGGGCAGGAATTTAACGTGCAGCTGTGGCCGCCCTGCCAGGACGGCAGAATCCACAGAGGAGGCTGCAATGGGGCAGAGACGAGGCTGAGCGGGGGGCATGGCCCAGGGTGGCATGGAGGTGCTCCACGGCATCGCAAGCCGGACACTGAGTTGTCGGGGCCCTGGGGCTCCCCGGGGGCTGGCCCACAGCAGTCAGCTGGGCCAAGCTCGGGGGCTCCCGCAGGAGAAGCCACTGGAAAGTTGGGGCGGCGGAGTCACCAGCACGCTCGGAAGGTGTGGGGCGGGTAGCAGGCAATACCAGGAGCACCTTCACACACGGGAGATTCCCGGGCGGGGGTGTGAACGCCTGCCGCCCTTCCCACTCGCCACAGCCGTGCTTCATGCACAGAGCGCGTGCAGGGGGCTCGTCCAGGGGTCCGGAAGGCAGATGGGCCCGGGGGGTGGGGAGTGTCTGTTTTTGCTTTCGTTTTTTAAACTTTCTCTTAGAATAGTTTTGGCTTCACTTTGAGAAGAAGGTCTGGAGATGTCCCGTAAGCCCCCACACGGGCACAGCGCCGCCCCCCCCGCCACATCAGCACCACCCCCATGCGGGTGGGACGTTTGTTACCATCAATGGACAGAGTCTGGTTTCCTCTCAACGGGACCTGCTGGGACACCCCCCCACACCCCACCCGACTCCGGGGCTGACAAGGCCACCCAGGGGCTGACCTGACCTAGCAAGAGTCTCAGCACAGCGCTTGGACCCTGTGAGATGGTCCTGCCTCCTCAGAGAGCCTTCGGTTCGAGAACTGTTCCAGGGCCTCCTTGGTGGTGCAGGGGTAAAGGATCCACTTGCCGACGCATGAGACGGGTTTGATCCCTGGTCCAGGACGATCCCGCAGGCCCCGGAGCGGCTAAGCCCCGGAACCACACCGCTGAGCGCACTTGCCGCAGCTGCTGAGGCCTGCGTGTGCCGAGCCCCTGCTCTACATCAGGGGAAGCCACTGCAATTAGAACCCCACGCCCAGCGACTAGAGTACTCCCCGCTTGCTGCAACCGAGAGAGAGCCCGTGTGTGGCAGTGAAGACCCAGTGCAGCCAAAAATAAAAGCATTTTAAAATAAAAACCATCCCAGAGACCAAACCTGCAATAACTCAGGACCTTGGACGTTCTCAAGGAGCTCCGTCCCCTGGGATTTGAGCAGCCATCGATCTGGGGGCATCTCAGGAGAGAGCGAGACGCTGAATCAAAACGGGGAGCCGACGAGGCAGCCGACAACCCAGCGCTGGAGGTGCAGTTGAAAGCAGCTTCTCCTTGGCAGAGCCTCCCTGGATGGGAACGTGTCCCGCTCCCGACAGCTCGTCCGTGTTTCAGCAAGGTCGCAGTCCAGATGTACTTCCTTCTGGCCCCTGGGCAGCTCACATGCTTGCCCGCGGCCCGTCCTCTCTGCGAGGCTGGACCCCAGGGCGATGTGCCCCCGGCGGCTCCCTTCTGCCTCCGGCTGAAGACCGCCCCCGTTGCTCTGCTGGGCGGGCACCGGCAGCGAGAGGCACCTTCAGTGCCAGTCTGCACGCACGCCGTCCAAAGCCGCATCTCCAGTGCTTTCTGCCAGGCCCTGTTCTCCGCCCCTTCAGGCACTCGGCGTGTTCAGGCAGCTCGAGGTCCGCGTGGCTTTTGGCTTCGAGGGGACTTTTCCAAGCTCAAGGGGGAGATGTGTACACAGCAGGCCGCTCCTCGCTCAGTGTCCTGTCGCTCAAGCACACACAAGGCCGCCTCCAGGTCACCACCCGCCGGCCCTGTGCCTGGTCTCCAGGCCAGGCCTGACGTCACTTCCGCCCAGACCTGGGCCTCCGGACTCACTCTTTCTGGCCCCTTTCAGGTGGAAATGAGGGCGCTGGCATTTTCACAGTAAAGCTAACTGAAAAGATAAAACTGCCCATCCTGTATGTAGAGCCGTTATGTTGGGGCCTCTGCACCTCTGCGTTTTATCCTGAACGGGGTGTGGGGGGGCCAGACACCTTGTTTCTGCAAAGAGCCAGCGGTTAAACCTTTTCAGCTCTGCAAGCCAGGTGGCGTCTGTTGCAGCTTCTCAGCCTCACCATCCCAGATTGAAAGCAGCTGTCCGTCTTGGAGAGAGTGCCGCGTTCCAGTAAAACTTTATTTACAAAAAAGCAAGCCTTGGGTCAGATGGAGCTGTAGCTTGCTGACCTGGCCCCAATAACAGGAGAGGCCTCCACCCCCTTCCTCTCCTCAGTTTCATAACCTGGCTATTCCTTGCCGTCACCATAGACTGAGGAGTTTGTCACACAGCTTGGGCACCGCTTCGTCTCTGCCAAGAACACATGGACACAGG
The DNA here is from genome assembly GCF_014754425.2 of Oryx dammah. Taxonomy (NCBI): domain Eukaryota; kingdom Metazoa; phylum Chordata; class Mammalia; order Artiodactyla; family Bovidae; genus Oryx; species Oryx dammah. Next base: position 70,599,121 of record NW_024070196.1, on the reverse strand, counting down.
TGACACGCCACAAGACGATGGTGTCGGCGGCCTCCACGTGCACACGCACGCTCAGTGGAAGAACGACTTTGGGTCCTGTGGGAAGAACATTTTCTAAAGGGAAAATTCACGCCAGTCCTGGCAGCAGAAAGCCCGACCCAGGACCTTGATTCATACGTAAGAAGAGATTGTGCTGGAAAACAGCCTGCAGGACGCTTGAAGGAAGTGAATCATGGAGCCTGAGGAGGAGGTTTGCAGGGTTCTGGGAGACGCCGCACCCTGCCCCGCCCGGGGAGGGGCCCCCACTGCAGCGGGGCCTTCAGGTCCCAGAGAAGGAGAGCAGGATGTGGGCCGGGAGCCGGCCAGCCTGGGTGGAGGCTGTGTCTGTCGGTTTTGCTTGCCTGATTCCAGAGGACTCTGAGGCAGCCGTCAGAACTGGCGCGGCGTGAACCGAGACCACGGTGGGGAACCGTGAAGGCCCGAGGAGGGTCTGAGGCCCTTGGGGTGCACCAGCTGTACCGACAGGCCCCCAAGCTCCCTGATGGCAGAGCCTGGGAAAGTGGACGGGACCCGGATGCCCGCTGCTGTCGGGGGGGGGCAGCTGGGGTGCAGGACGACGGGGCGGCTGGCAGTCACACAGCCTGGACTCCGCGAGACCAGGGCTCTCCCCCCACCCTCCGATTGGCTGCAGCAGGAGACGGCAGAGGCTCAGAATGAGGGCCTGGGCCGCCCTGGCCCCCTCACAGACCCCTAGGGACACCCCCCGAGTGACAGCCCCCATCAGCCCCCCAGCATAGATGGGGAGGTGCTCAGGCCACACCCCTGAGTCCCTGGCAGGAGACCTGGGAGCCGGGGCCCTGGAGTCTGACCTCTGACCCGGCGGGGGTCGTGGCCAGCTGGCTGCCAGCCTGGTCAGAGAAGCAGGCTGGGGGTGTCCACCGAGTGGGTGGACCCCGGAGGTGCAGGGAAGAAGCCGCCAAGTAACACATGCATGCGTTGCTCTGGGCTCCCAAGCCACCTTAGGTCCAGGCCTCTTGCTGTCATGCGTCCCCCTGTGTGTGCATGGAAGGAGGGTGCCTGAGGCTCGGGGAAGGCACAGCCCCAAGCTGCTTTCCCTCAGTGCTCCACACGCGGCTCGGGGGAGCTGACCTTGGGCCCGCTGGAGGCAGCCAGGGGCACGCCCTCCCTGTGGTGGCAGCCAGGCTGGCCGGCCCCCTGATGCCCGGTCTCCGAGGCTGTCCCCACGCCCGGATGCCCAGAGGACCAGCGAGGGCTGGGCTCCAGCCCCCCGTCTGGGCTCATCAGGGGCTGCTCTGGCAGGGGGGCCCTCCCGCCCCGAGGAGCGAACGGGTCATCCCTGGGCAGACCCAGCGCCACGGCAAGTGGGCAGGTAGGCCCCCTTGCAGCCTCTGCTCACACGGTGGCTCAGAGTCAGGGACGCCTGATCCTCCCGGAGCCGGAGGTGAAGCTGAGCCCGGGAAGAGCAGCATCCACCCCATGGGCTGCCAGCCGCTGCCCGCAGAGTCCCCCCAGAGCCCTGTGGACAGGTAACCAGGTCAGCAGGGCCGATGCCCGCTGGGAGGCAGCCCTTCGGGCAGGAGTGTCCTGGGGACCCCGGAGGGGGGTGGTGCCCAGTGCCGGAGTGACTGTGCGAGGCGGCCGGTGCCCAGGGACCCGCACCCACGCGTCTTCTGTTGTGCAGTCCACGCCCGAGCGGCCCGTGCAGGCCGCGGGCTTCCTCTGAACCACGTGGGCAAGAGAGAAACTGGCCTTCCAGGCCTGGCCCAGGGTGCCAGGGCCTCTGCCCCTGGGAAAGGCAGGGCCAGGCCCCACTCCGGGGCCGTGGAGGAAGAGGAGGCGAGCGCGGGGCGGCTGCTGCAGGCAAGAGTCTGGCGGGGCCTCATGGCAGGGCCGCGGCTCCTGGCCAGGCACCCAGGCCACCAAGGGGGGCCCTGCCAATCGGTGGTGCCCCCATCCCCAGACCACACCCTATGGCCGGGCCCAAGACGCTGGCGGTGGGGACACGCTGTCCTCTCGGCGGTTCCTCCCGTGTCCAAGCCGTCGGCCAGTTCCTGGCGTCTGTCCGTGTCGCTTCTCCCTGAAGCCGGGCCCTGTACCCGCTCCCCGGGAGTGACTGTCACGTGCTGCCTGCGTCGCCTGCCCCCGGGCCCACCCTCACGACCTCCGCAGCCCCCGGCTCCCCCCGCAGGACTGCGGCCCCCTGCCGTGTTCCGGCACGTCACCCTCCCCGAGCGTGGGTCCCCCGAGGCTCCGACCCCTCCTCCCGTGGGGGCGTCCCTGCTGGTCCCTCTGTCCCACCCGGCCCTCCAGTCTCCTGGGCAGCCCTCTCCACTGGCTCTGCGGCACCTCCTGCAGGCCACAGACCGTGTCTGCTCAGCCTCCTGTGGGCGCCCAGACAACAGGTGTGAGTCGTCTCCAGTTCTGGAACAGACGGGGCAGGGCCAGGCCCTCTGGAGGCGCCGAGAAAGCCCTTTCTCCACATCCAGCTCCGGGTGGCCTCACCCTCCTAGTCTCAGCCCCTGTCTTCACTTGGCCGCCGCCTCCTCTGTCCTTCCCAGGGGACCTGGCATCTGCCTCCTCACCCCGTGGCTACTTCCTGGGGGAGACCTCCTTCTCTGCCGCCTGCCTGAGGGGTCCGGCCGCCCCTCGTCGGTGGCCTCGCCACACGATTCCTGGGGTTCTGTGGCTCTCAGGGCCGGAGCTGGGTGCCCCTGCCATCGCGTGTCCGGCACTGTGCCGGCCCAAGGGACGGGCTGCTCAATAAATGTTAGTTTGATTGTCTGGAGCCAGACTGCACTGTGTCACAGAGTCGGGCTGTGCAGAGTCCGGGTCACGGCCTGGCCGAGGGCTGCAGCCGCTCCCAGCTGGTCCTGCAGCCTCTGTCCGGGCCCGAAGCATCAGTGGCCTTCCACCCCCCACCCCCTGGGGGATCTGGGAGCCAAAGGCACAGGTGGGTGGGTCCTCGGAATCAGAGGAAAGTCCTCTGATAATGTCCTGGGTGCTGTTCGGGGCTGTTTGGTGCTGGAAGGCCAGCCAAGTGGACCTGATAATTTGGTCTCCACCCAGCTGGGTGGGACAGGCTGTGTGGCTGTCGGGTGGGGCCTCGCCCCCAAGAGCTCAGCCTGGCTCAGGGCACCTGGGGCTGCCTGGAGGGTGGGGTAAGCTCAGGCCCCTCTTGACTGCGTTTTCTGGCCTGGGGGCGGTCCTTAGCCAGCCTGGGGCCTTCTGTGCCCGGCAGGGACGTGCCAGGCTGGCCTGGGGGTGTCACAGTCTGGGTGGCTGCCTGAGGGCTGGCAGGCCTGGCTCCTGGGGTGCCCTCTCTGTCCCTCCCCCTCCCACAGAACCCCACCGAGCTGCGGGGGCCGACTGGACGGGGGCTATCTCTCTGGAAAAGGATGTTGACCCGCGTGGTGCGGTTGCAGGAAGGAACAGCTGCCAGCCTGCCAGTGGAAGAAGGCAAAACAGAGGAACCACCCAGCCGCGTCAGAACGCGCAGCCCCGGCTCTCTGCTCGCGGTGGCCCGGGGTCCTGGTGCCAGGCCGTCCTGACGTCTGTCCGGAACGACGCTCTAGTTCGTCAGGAAACAGCTGGATTATGTTCCCAAGTTCCCGGTTTAAGAGACAAAAACAGTTTTTCTGTTTTGTACGATGGAGCTGAGATCATATAACAAAAGGAAATGTTTTCATGTGAAGAGCTCAGGGGCATTTGCTTTCTTCACAGTGTTGGGCAGCCAGCCGCCTCCCCTGTCCGCTTCCTGGTTTCATCCCCCCAAAAGGAAGCCCCACGCTCCCAGGGCACCCGCTCGCTGCCTCTGCAGTCGGGCCTGTTGGGGACGCTTCAAAGTACATGGGGTCAGGCCGCTGCCTGGCGTTTGGGGGCTGCCCTCACTGGGGCTCAGCTGGTGAATCCCCCTGCAATGCGGGAGACCTGGGCTCAGTCCCTGGGTTGGGAAGATCCTCTGGGGAAGGGAAAGGCTACCCACTCCAGTATTCTGGCCTGGAGAAGTCCATGGACTGTAGGGTGCCTGGGGTCACAAAGAGTCAGACACGACTGAGAACTCTCACTTCACTTCCTGCCATAAAGTTTGAGGTTCATCCGTGCTGTGGTCTTCCGAGGCCAATAATCTTCCCTTCTACGACAGACCACTTTGGTATGTCCTCGTGTTTATCAGTAAGTCAGGCTTTTGTTTGTTTTGACTAGAGTATAATTGATTTAAAGTGAAGATGGCAGACAGTAAAGAATCTGCCTGCGACGTGGGTTTGATCCCTGGGTCGGGAAGATCCCCTGGAGAAGGAAATAGCAACCCAGTCCAGAATTCTTGCCTGGAGAATCGCATGGACGGAAGAGCCTGGCGGGCCACAGTCCACGGGGTCGGAAAGAGTCGGACGCGACTGAGCGACTGACGCTTTCACGCCGTTGATTTACCAGGCTGGGTCAGTTCCGGGCGTACTGCAAAGTCGCCTCAGTTGAGCACGTACGTGTGTGTTCTGCTTTATAATCCAACCCATCCCTTGCTTCGGCGGTGCTGGGCCTCGTTGCCGAGCGTGAGCTTTCCTCCGGTTGGCGCGAGCCAGGCTCCTCTGGCACGCAGCCCTCTCGCGGCAGCGTCTCGTCGCAGGGCATGGCCCGCAGAGGCGGGGGCCCACGGGCCTAGCTGCTCCGAGGCCTGTGGGCTCTTCTGGGTCAGGGCTCAAGCCCGCGTCTCCTGCGTTGGCAGGTGGGTTCTTTTCCACTCGGGAAGTCCGTTTCCTCTTTTTTAGGTTCTTTGCTCGTACAGCTTGCCACAGAATATTGAGTTGAGTTCCTTGTGCTCTACAGTAGGTCTTACATGTGGTAGAGTGTGTGAGTGTGCATTTGGGTGAGTGTGCGTGTGTGTGTGTGTGTGTGTGCGTTTGGGTGTGTGTGTTTGTGCGCACGCGCGCGTGCATCTCAGGCTTCCGTCTTGTCCTTCCTGACCTGTTCATCAGTTGACGGGTGCCTGTGTTGTTTTACCTTCTGATTGTTCTGGAACTGTTGCGAAAGAAGATTTGAACATTCTGGTAATAAGTTTTGTTTTGAACGCCTATTTTCACCTGAGTTACACATACCTAGGACAAGAATTTCTGAGTCACTTGGTTACCAATTTGGCTTTTGAAAGATGCCTTTGCTTTGAAGTGTGTTTGTAACCTGACTGAACTGGGCAGCTCACGCAGACAGACCCAGACGTAGTTCCTCTCTCTCGGGGACTCACTGTCCCTGTCTGAAAAACAGGCGTCTGGAAGTTCCTGCCTCCGAAGGGGATGGAGGTGTGTGGGGGGGTGGTTTCAAGGAACTGATGTGAGTGGCCAGCCCTGTGCTTGGCCCAGAGGCAGTGTAGGGCAAAGGTCAGCGGGAATTTTGCAAAAATACCCACTTGTTACATCAAAGATGGGAGAGTTTTCCACTGTGTGGGGAACTTACTTTCCTGAGCAGCACAGGCGTTCCCTGCCTAGGCTCCAGACGCTGCCGCAAATACAGGAGCCAGCCTGGACCCCGGAATGTGCTCTCCGCGCCCGCGGCGACCGGCTGTTGCTGCTGCTGAGCCATGTCTGACTCTCTGCGACCCTGTGAGCTGTAGCCTGCCAGGCTCCTCTGTCTGTGGGCTTTCCCAGGCAAGGACACTTTCCGTTCCCTCCCCCAGGGGAGCTCCCCAACCCAGGGATGGAACCCGAGTCTCCTGCACTGCAGGTGGGTTCCTGACCACTGAGCCCCCCAGAGGGCTCAAAGCAGAGCATGAGTGTGGGTCCAGGGCCAGCTCTGTCCCGTGGGGACTGTGGGCCCCTCAGTGAGATCTGACCCCCTCAGCCCCCGGCTTTCTGAGCTTCTCTCCTTGCAGGGCCCCTGCCCCACCGCCCGCACTGGGTTCCAGCCGCAAGAGTCGCTAGCCCAGCACCGCCCGCACTGGGCTGGGCCCCGCGCTAGGACCGCAGGGTGCAGGGCTGGGTGGGGAGGGGGAAGCCCGAGGGCGCTGGTGGAGCGGGCCTCTGAGCCGAGCCGCCGGAAGGAAGCCGCTGTCTCACGTGTAAATAAACGTGTCCGGCGGGAGACCACTGCGGCCAGCCGGGGGCACCCCAGCTCCCCGTGCCCCCGGCCCTGTTGTGTCTTCCTGACCCCGGGGCCGTGTCTTATCAGCCGGGCGGTCCCGCACTCTCCTTCCCTGCCCTGGTGCGTTCTGGGCGGGGAAGGCCACGAGCATAACCTTTGCTACCCCACCCGAGGGCCGCCAACCCGCGGACTCGCCCCGGGGGCACGTTGGCCTGAGGGCGGGGCCTGGGCTGGGGTCTCGTGGCAGCCAGGCGACCCAGGCTGGAACTGGGGACGCTCCAGGCACTGGGCTCCAGGAGGCCCCCCCACGCTGCTCGTCCGTCCCCGGGACACAAACGGCCACTGGTCCAAGCTCCATTCTGCACGTGTCCCTGCGGAACCCTGCGGCGTGGTTTCCCAGGGGGCCGGGCAGAGGCTTCAGAGGAGGTCTCCCTTGACATGGAAATGGGGAGGGGCATGTCGACGTCCCTGGGGCCCCTCAGGGGCTAAAAGGCTGTTCCTGGGGTGGCTGGTGCTTCCCGGACAGCTGTGGCCGGGCTGTCTCAGGCCGGCCGCGTCTGAGGGCTGCAGGCACGTGCTGGGCTGTTTCCCGGGTGTGGTCTGCAATGGATCAGGTCCTCCCCTTGCCGCGGGGGCCTGGCTGGCAGGGATCATCGCACCCAGGCCAGGTGGGGGGGGTGTGTGGGTGGGCAGGGGAGATGCAAGCCCAGCGGAGACCGTGGGGCTGTGTGACACCCCGATCTCTGTGGAGAAGGCCCAGCCTTCCCTCATCGTCTTTATTGCTGAAGGAGCTCACAGGTTGGGGGTGTCCTGGAGCCCCGATGCCCCTCACCCAGGCCTCCCCCCACCGCTCAGGCAGCGCCCCCTTGGATGTGTCGATTCTGTGCTTATTTTCTGCTGCTTTTTAATTTCTATTGTCGTGTGGTTGCTTTACACGCTTAGGTTTCTGATATCCAGCGAAATGAATCAGTTACACATAAACGTCCACTTTTCTTTTAGACTCTCTCCCCATATAGGTCATTACAGACTCCTGGGTAGGGTTCTCTGTGCTGTCGAGTAGGGCCTTGTTGGTTTTGTGTCTTAGAGACCATGGCGTGTATATATCCCAGTCTCCCAGTCTGTCCCACCCCACCCCCTGCCCCCCTTGGTAACCATAGGTTTGTTCTGTAAACATCTGTAACTCTATTTCTGCTTTGCCAATAACTTCATCTGTGCCCTTTTTCTAGATTCCATGTATAAGCAGTAGTCTGCGATACGTGTTTCTCTCTCTGACTGACTTCACCCCCTGTTCCGTGCTTATTGTGGCTGTGATTGCCGAGGGGCTGCTAGAGATGAGGCCTTCCTCGTCTGCTCCCCTGACGTCGCCAGTGGCGGCAGGGCCGTTAGGAATGTGTGTGTCTGTGAGTGCGCTCGGACGTGTCCGACTCTTTGCACCCCGTGGACTGTATGTATCCCGCAGGCTCCTCCGTCTGTGGGATTTTCACGGCAAGAACACTGGAATGGGTTGCCATTTCCTCCTCCAGGGGGTCTTCCCCACCCAGGGCTCGAACCTGCGTCTCTTGGGTCTCCTGCGTTGGCAGGAGGGACCCCCCGGAGCGCGTACGTATGGGTAGGTGCGCCGTTTTAGCCCCTGTGCCTGTCCAGCACGGAGGCATGAGGCACCTCCTCATTGCTGCGCAGCCGTCCCCGCTGTCCAGCTCCAGGAGTCCTCTTCTTCTTGAACCAGACTCTGCCCCATTAAACTGTATCGCTCCGTTCCCTTCTACCTGCCGCCCTGGTAACCCCTGTTCCGTGCTCTGCATATACAAGTTCGACTGTTAGGGACCTCATATAGTGAGCGCCGAAGAATTGATGCTTTTGAACTGTGGTGTTGGAGGAGACTCTTGAGAGTCCCTTGGACTGTGAGGAGATCCAACCAGTCCATCCTAAAGGAGATCAGTCCTGGGTGTTCATTGGAAGGACTGATGCTGAAGCAGAAACTCCAATACTTTGGCCACCTGATGCAGAGAGCTGACTCATTGGAAAAGACCCTGATACTGGGGAAGATTGAAGGCGGGAGGAGAAGGGGACGACAGAGGATGAGATGGTTGGATGGCATCACCGACTCGATTGGACATGAGTTTGAGCAAGCTGTGGGAAGTGGTGAAGGACAGGGAGGCCTGCTGTGCTGCAGTTCAGTTGCTCAGTCGTGTCCGACTCTTTGTGACCCCGAGGACGGCAGCTGTGAAATTAAAAGACGCTGCAGTTATGGGGTCGAAAAGATCGCGACCGAGAGACAAGGACAGCAACACGGTGCGGTCAGAGGGTACGCCTGCCTTTCCGGGCTGGCCGGGGTCGCTCAGCCACGGTGCTGCCGGCGTTGGGCAGCCTTCCTTTCTGAGGCCGAGCCGTATTCTGCTTTGAATGCTGTGTCGGTGATGCCTCAGCGGGCAGGCGCGCGCTTCTGCCATTTGGCCTCTGTGACTGTGGGCGTGCAGATACCAGGGCGTGACCCTCCCCTGAATCCCTTTGCGTCCGTACCGGAAGTGCGGTTGCTGGATTCTGCAGGTGTTCTGTGTTTGATGTTTTGAAGGACTTTTTTTTTTTTTCAACCAGTGTTGCCCTTCAGGTGTAAGAAGGGGACGGGAACTTGGCCCCCCCGCCCCGGACTTACTCCTTTGCCTTTTTTGTGGGGTGGGGAGGGAGGCTGCCTTTTCTCCAGGCGTCAGAGAATGGATTTTAGATGAGTGCTCGGCTGACTTGCCTGCAGAGGAGGTTTCAGGTTTCACTGTGTAAACGCTTTTCCACGCCTTTCCACACTCAGCCGGAGCTGTGACTCAGCCCCACTCCCTCCCACCTCCTCCCCTCCCCACTGTGAGCTGTTCAGCTAAGCCTCCTCTCTTGCCTGGTGTGGTTCAGTGGTAAAGAATCTGCCTGTCAATGAAGGAGACACCGGTTCATTCGGTTCAATCCCTGGGTCGGGAAGATCCTCCTGGAAGAGGGAATGACAACCCACCGCAGCTGTTGTTGTCCGGAAACCCATCAACAGCGGAGCCTGGCGGGCTTCAGTCCATGGGATCGAAAGAGTCGGACACAACTTAGCGACTCAATAACAACAACATCTCCCAGAGACTCTAGGAGCCATGGGGTCCCAGGCCCACCAAGGCCACGCACACTGCTTTCCTGGGTTTGGCCTCAGCCTTGGGTCGAGCTTTATAGGAAGTGCCCAGTCCTGCCTGAGGTGGCCAAGCCTGGAGAGGTTTTCCCTCTGGGTGTTGCTGGCAGAGGGTTGGAGGGCACGCCCTGCCTCTCGCTCTGCTGTGGGTCTGGGCAGACAGCAGCCTTTCTCATCCCGAATCATGCCTTATGCTCAAGACGGGGGCACGTCGGGTGTGGAAGCCGCAGAGCGAGAGGAAGACAGGTCCCCGCGTGTTGCTTAGAAGCAGCAGGCGGGGGGTGGGGGCTCTCCTCCCGTGACACACTTGCATCGGAACAGCCTGGGAGGCGCTGGGGAGGGGCGCGGTCATCAGAGGGAGGGCTGTTGAGTCCAGATGGGCCAGGCGGCAGATTGAGCCCTTGGGTGAGAGCATGAGGGGTGGCCGGCCGGCCAGGCCCAGGGCTTAATGGCCCTGGTTCCTTTAACCGATGTCCACTTGGGGAGATGTGTGCAGGGTGGGGAGACGGCTGGGTTTTTAGCTCCCAGGGCACCACCTTGTGACCCCTGGCATCTGGCTGCAGACCTGGCCTCTCAGAGTGGCCTGGTCGGGGGAAGCTTCCACGGCAGCGCCAACAGCCAGCCCCTCTTGACGTGGGCCAGTGGCCCCTCACCGAGGACTTGGGTTTACGCTGGGCTTTAGCCCGGATGCTGTTGTGGAACCAGCGCGAGAGGGAGTCACACGTGAACACTTGCGGTTCCTGGGGGTGAGCCCGGGGCTCCCAAGCCTGACCCTGATATCCCGAGGTTCTCCTGGGGATTCGGTGTTGACTTGACCTGGGACATGAGCTCAGTGCGCTCACGGGCCTGGAAATCAGGTGACGTGCTCAGGTCGTGTTCTTCCACGAAAGGAAAAATATGGTAACTTTCTGCAGCATGGTTATTTAAAAAAACAAACAGCTGAAGGTTTCTTGGGACGTGTGGATGCTGGCCATTCTGCGCTAACGGGAAGCCGGGGCAGAGGGTGGAGCTGTCGAAGGCGGCGGGGTGGGCTGGGCGACAGCGATGTTTCAGCGCCGGGCGGGCGCGCTCTGTCCGTGGTCTAGATTCTGGGCCCAGTTTCAAGTCGGCGAACCTGAGACGCAGACGGCTCGAGTGATCGGCACCGTATCAGCTGTGTTGCCACCTGTGTGGAACTGGAGCCTCTCGAGTCTGCAAACCTTCCTCCCCCACCCTGCCCCCCGCCGGAGGACAGGTCCTTATTTTTTTTTTTTTTAAATGTGATTCCAAAAAGAAGAGGAAGCCAGGATCAGACTTGTTTGGGGGGCGGGGTGTGGACCGGAGTTCTGTGCACCCCCCGCCCCCCACGTCCTCAGGAATGCTGAGTTGAGCCTTTGCGTCTTCTCAGGAGGAGGCAGTGCTTGACTGTGGGCTCGGGCTGCGCCCTCAGGACGATACAGAACCCACAGTCCAGGGGCATCCCTGGCAGCCCCGTGGTTAGGACCCCAATCTCCCAGCGCAGGAGGCATGGGTTCGATCCCCGGTCAGCGAACTAAGACCCACATGCTGTGACGTGCGGCCAAAAAAATAAAAATTGAGACCCCGAAGCCCAAGGGCCCCGAGGGTGCCACCCAGCGCAGTGGTCTTGGTCCCTGAAGCCCCTCAGATGGTGCATTAAGAGGTATCAGGGCGCCTCCGTGCGGCACTCAGCGTCCTCTGCGGCTCTCACCCCAGAAGCGGCCCCGAGGACTGGGACCCTCCCGTGGGCCCACAGGCAGAGCCCAGCCTGGCCTTGGTGACCAGCCCCCGAGGGCAGACCCCAGGGCCCCGGGCGCAGCGGCGTGGCCAGCCCTCAGCGCCGGGCCGGTGTGCGGTTGCCCTGGCTGGAGCCCCCTGGGGGTCCTTCGCGGCCACTGGGGTCCAGGCCACCCCCCGATTCAGTCAGTACGTGCAGGGCCCACCTGGGTTACGCTTTCTGAACCCTCGGATGACGCTGGCGGGTAGCCAGGGCTGAGGGCGCCTGTTGGAGGACGGTGACCTTCCGGGAGCGGAGCTGGAGGGGTGGGGTGAGGCGGGGGCGGGGCAGGGAGCGGGGACTTTGGCCAGCGGCGCCCGTGGAAGGCAGTGAGGCCCGTCCTCCGCTCTAGTAGGCTCTGGAAAGCCGGTGCCAGGCGCTGGGCCCACCTGGCCAGGGCGGTCCGGGTGCCGGCAGCACGCGGAGCGTTTGGTGCCCTAAGGTGTCGCCAACTGGGGACTGAACGCCCCGGAGGCCGCCTGTGCTGGCACCTCGGGCTGCCTGCGGGCGCGTAACGGTGACGTGACCGAGCCCCATTGGGATGACCTCTGGGATGATCTCTGGGAAGGCCCGGGCGCCCTTTGGAAGGAGGAGTGGACAGGCGGCCGTGACGTGAGGCTGGAACGGGCCGGGCCCTCATGGGCTGATGGCCCAGCCAGGGCGTCCGCTCGGTAAGAGCAGCTCTGGGAAGCGGGCTCTGGAGCCCGTGTTGCCTGTGATCCGTGGGGCCTGGGTTGGGGGAGCACTGACTGCCTGGTGCCTGAAGCAACAGGGTGTGAGCTCTGTGCCCAGTTACCGCCCCCCAGATCGGGGAGAGCTTGCTGTAGGATAAGCCACGCTCTGCTCTTGGGGACCCTCAGCTGGGGGGCAGGGGGCACAGCCTGTTTCCTGGCCTTGCACCTGGGTCGGGGGGTCAGGTTGGATCCCCCCCGATGGGTCTTAAAGATGCCCCTGGACAGCAGGACTCTGGCGTTTGGGGTCCACCCTTCAGGCCCCACGACCCCCACGGGATCAAAGGCCCAGCCTCATGTTGGGGAGGAGGCGCCCCACCCCGCCCACCTGCAGAGTCAGTTGTGGAGGTGAAGTCAGGCTATATGAGGCCTCTGTTCCAGGCCCACAGGGGACAGGTGGGGTGCCCCCAGCCCCCCAGGCTGACAGCCCTCAGCCCCTCCCCGCCTCTGACGCCGCCTGCTTCTCCACACTTGCAGACGCGTTGTTCGGGACCCCGCCGGGGTTCGGTTGTGCCTCGGATCGGGCAGAGGAGCCGCGCCGGCCCCAGGACGGGCTGCCCTACATCGACGACTCGCCCGCGTCCTCGCCCCACCTTGGCAGCAAGGCCCGGGGCGGCCGGGACGCGGCGGAGCCCAGCAGAGCGGTGAGTCGGGGTGGGAGGGTGGGAGAGGGGGCCACCGAGGGTCCAGTCTCCCTGAGGCCCTCGTCCCAGATCTGGGTGCACGGGGCCTGGGCATGGAGGGCGGGTGCGGGGGTCCCGGGGCTCTGTCTTGGCCAGCAGGGTGTACGGCGGGTCGGGGTCCAGGACACCCCTGGCACACTGGCCCCCCCTCTTGCCCAAGGAGCTGCTGAGATGGCTCACCCGCTCCCCGGGGTCTTCCTCCGGGGGCCTCCCTGTCTTTAGTAACCCTCCTGCCGTCCCCTCCGCTCTGCGATGGAACTGAGGCCCCGAGGTCCGTGGCGAGCGGAAGCTGGCACCGCCCCAGGTGACCTCCCTCGCGGGCAGCAACCGTGGAAGCCTGACTCCTGGTCCTCGTGGCCCCGTGTGTCAGGCTGGCGCCCCTGAGGCGGGTCAGGGACCGGCTGGGCACCCCCTTGACCTCCTGGGCCCGCCCTGCTGGGCTGAGCACATGTGTTGCCCCCGATGACAGACGCCTCTCTCCCGCTCAGCCTGTTTCTTGGGCATCTCCACCCCTGGTTTAGCAATGAGAGCGAGGGCTGTGGTTTCCCCTGTGGCTGGAAGCGCGTCTCCTCACCACGTGTGCCCCCTGCGGGGCTGGCGCCTTCGCTCAGGACTGCCGTTTCCCTTTGGCTTCTGTGATTTCTGGCTTCCCTGCCAGCCCAGACGGTAAAAACATCTGCCTGCGGTGCGGGAGACCCGGGTTCAGTCCCTGGGTCGGGAAGGTTCCTCTTAAGAAGGGAAATGGCCTCGCGCTCCAGGATTCTTGCCTGGAGAATCCCATGGACGGGGGAGTCTGGCGGACTGTGGTCCGTGGGATCTCAAAAGAGTCCGGATGTGATTGAGCCGCTGACCCTTTGGCTTTCACCGCTGCCGGGCAGGCTTCTCCCCCTGAAACGGGGGCGGTGGGTAGGCGCCCGTGTGAACGCATGCCTACCTGGTGCGGGTACCCACACGGCCAGCCCCAGCGTTCCATAGACGAAGAGACGGAGGTTCAGAGAGCTGGAGTGATGGCGCTGAAGGCTTCCCCACCCCTCAGCTGAGCCGTTCAGCCCCTGCCCTGCCCTTCCGGAGGCCTTTCTCACTCTGCGTCGCGGGTGTGACTTGGGGCAGATGGGCATCCTAACGGCCGATCCCTGGACTTGGGACTGTCCTCCCTGTCTGTCTGTGGTCCCTGAGGGCTTTCTTCACCCAGCACGTGACCTCCCGCCCCTCCCCAGGCCCCTGCCCTCAGGCCCCCAGTACGCAGAACCCCCACCTTTTATCCCCAGTTGAGGGACCCACCTGCTGGACTCGTCTCACCTTACACACGGTGAGAAGGCTGCACCTGCTTGTCGGGCCTGGGGGCTCCAGCCCCAAGCGGGCACCCGGCCCAGGGGGCTTTCGGGAGGCACCTGGGGGAGACGGGCGGGGCTGGATGAGGCATTGGTGGTTTTGTTCCGGAAGCCTCGTGGTCCAGGGCTCGGGGCCCCGGAGACCGGCAGAGAGCGCCGGCTTTCTGGGGGCCCATCTGCCACGCAGGGACACTTCCCTCTTTCGTCTCTGACTGTGGGTCTGAGGATGATGAGGCTGGGGATTCCTGGCGCCCATAGGAAGCGCTGTGGTCTCGCGGTCGCAGCTGCCCGATCCCCCATCCGCCAGGGCTGGGGTGCCTGCCCGTTCCCCTTAGTCTCGCCCTCGGTGGGGCTTGGCCTCCACTGCCGAGCCTGGGCCCTTTCGGTGTGGGGGGGGTGGGGGGGTCAGGAGGACCTTCCCGGGGACCCCATGGCGATGCGGGCGTTTGCTGGCCTCCTGGGGGTGCAGGCCAGCTCCAGGAACGCATGCCCGCAGGGTGAGTAGGGGGTCCACAGGGAGTTGCCCGGGGCACTGGGGGAGGAGCCAGGTGGGCGGTAGGGTGGGTCCCGCGACCCTAGGAGGCTGTCCCAGCGCGGAGCCTCAGTGAGAGCCTCCCTCCCAGTGGTCATCCTCAGAGGGGCCGCTGGGCATGTCTGTGTTTCCCCGGAACAACGAATGTGCAATGCCAGCTGGGGGCCCGAGTCCCGGGCGAGGGCCAGCAGACACACGTCCCGCGTCTCTGCGAGGAACAGTGAGGTTATGCATTCGTCAGCCCCTCGGAGACGCTGCAGAGAGGAGCGGGCTCCCAGGGGGCCCGGAGCAGGGCTGCTGGCCAGCGCGTCAGGGGTGCAAAGCAGTGTCCAGGCGTCACCCCAGCTGCCGTGTCCTGGGAGGGGGTGGCCTTTGTTCTGCAGCGGCGCTGGCCAGCAGGCCGCGATCGCCCCGGGGTGCGGGCGGGGGCCTGCAGCTCTGGGCCTGGCAGCTGGCTGGCGGGCTGCCCCTCTGCTGCCCTGGCTCCCTCCCTCTCTCCCTGACCTTGTTGTCACACCAGGGGTTTCTTTTCTCTCTCAGCCTCGGGGCTTGTGTTGTCTTCCCCGCTTTCTCCCGGGCAGTGGAGGCCTCTTCCCTTTTCCTCCAGCTTGCTCCAGCCCTCTCCGCATCCCGGGCGCCTGCACACACCCTTCCCAGAGCCTGCACGTGTGCAGGGCAGGTGTCAACGCCGCGGTCCCGCCCTTCCCTTTGCCCCTCCTCCTGTTCCCTCCGCCGGCTCGCCTCTGGGTTGGGTGGCCAGCGTCCAGGCCCCTGTCCGCTTCCCCCAGTCCTTCTGAGGCTCAGGAGAAGGTTCTAGTCGAGCCCTAGGCCCCACCCAGACGTTCCTTTACCCAGCCAGGCCCTCGGGAGTGGAGAGCTGGACGGGGCGCTATCCTGTTCCACCTGGCTGTCCTGGCCGCCAGGCTGGGGAGCAGCTCCCCCTGGGCACACGAGCCTTCACCTTGGCCACCGTGGGAGGTGCGGGCAGGCCCCCTGGGAGCAGCTTTCTCGGGGTGCCTCCATTCAAGACGTGGCCTCCGTGGTCTGAGAGGAGAGGGGGTGGCTGGGCACCCCCACCCTGCACGTCTCTGCTGATGTTGCTGGGGGCCCCGGAGCCAGCTGCCCGGACAGTCCTGGACCCGGGGACCTGCTCGTCTCATGGACGAGGGTTCCCTGGAGGGACCCTTGCACCTTCGTGAAGGTGTGGCCACGCCAGGGCCCAGCCAGCAGCTCTGGGCCCTCTTCGCGGGTTGGTTTATTCTGTGGATCTTAGGGAGAACCTGGGGTTCTGGGCACCCTGGCCCAGAGGCTCCCGCTGCTCAGCATGGCCTGGACGGGGCTGTGGTGTGGGACGTGGGTATCCTTTCGCCAGAGTGGCTGAAAGCTACTGTGATAGCTACCCCCCATACACAGACACAGACACAGACAGGAACATGCGTGAGCACACACTTACGTGCACACACACACACACACACATGCATGAACACGAGCTCAGACGTGTGTACATAGGCACGAGCACATGTGCACGAACACACACATGCGTGCATATACGCAGGGGTACACACGTACATGTATACAGGCAAGAGCACACACGTGTACATACACAAGCACACACGTGTACACATACCCACGAGCACACACGTGTGTACACATGAGACACGTGCATGAACACAACATACGTGCATATACACAGCACACACGTGTACGTGCACACAAGCACACACATGCGTGTGTGAGCACACGTGTACACACACAAGCACACACATACGTGTACACATACCCATGAGCACACACGTGTACACGCGAGACACACACACACATGTGCGCCTGGCTTTTGCACACACAGCGATTCCCAGAGTAGAGTGGTGGTCCGGGCAGCCTTTCTGGGTGGTCCCAGCGGGCAGCCAGGATGTGCTGTAAAAGTCCCAAGGATGGAGAAAGCGGATGCAGGGGAAGTGGAAACTGAGCTCCTTTTCTCCAGTTTGCACCTGGGCAGCCAAGGCTCAGGGCAGGAGGGCAGGGGCCTGAGACAGTGGGGCTCGCAGGGCAGGCCTGGCTGATGGCTGCACCCCCACCCCTTGACTCAGCCCCGCATGCTTCCTGTCAGATCTGCCATTTCTCCACCACAAAGTACCTCTCTCCCGCCAGGCCAGGCAGGTCGGAAGGGCCAGTAGGGTTGGGGGTACAGAGGGGCTGCCCTGGGAGGTCCTGTTCCAGGTATGATGGAAACACACAGTGGCGCTCATCTCACAGGCTACCGGGATGATGCTCGAAATCCTTCAGGCTTCAACAGTAGGTGAACCGAGAACTCCCAGTGTACAAACTGGATTTAGGAAAGGCAGAGGAGCCAGAGATCAAATTGCCAGCATCCGTTGGATCATAGAAAAAGTGAGGGAATTCCAGAAAAAACATCTACTTCTACTTTATGGACTACGCTAAAGCCTTTGACTGTGTGGATCACAACACACTGGAAAATTCTGAAAGAGATGGGAATATCAGACCACCTGACCTGCCTGAGAAATCCGTATGCAGGTCAGGAAGCAACAGTTAGAACTGGACATGGAACAACAGACTGGTCCCTAATTGGAAAGGAGTACGTCAAGGCTATTTATTGTCACCCTGCTGATTTAACTTATATGCAGAGTACATCATGAGAAACGCTGGGCTGGATGAAGCACACGCTGGAATCAAGACTGTCGGGAAAAAAATCGATAACCTCAGATACGTAGATGACACCACCTCTGGCAGAAAGTGAAGAGGAACTAAAGAGCCTTTTGCTGAGGTGAAAGAAGAGAGTGAAAAAGCTGGCCTAAAACTCATCATTCAGAAAACTAAGGTCATGGCATCTGGTCCCATCACTTCATGGCAAATCAATGGGGAAACAATGGAAATAGACATTTTATTTTCTTGGGCTCCAAAATCACTGCAGATGGTGACTGCTGCTATGAAATTAGAAGAGAAGCTGTGACCAACCTAGACACCATATTAAAAAGCAGAGACATTACTCTGCCAACAAAGGCCCATATAGTCCAAGCTATGGTTTTTCCAGTAGTCATGTACAGATGTGGGAGTCAGATCCTAAAGATGGCTGAGCATTGAAAAATTGCTGCTTTCAAATTGTGGTGCTGGAGAAGACTCGAGAGTCCCTTGGACAGCAGGAAGATCAAACCAGGCTTGCCTGGTGCTTCAGTGACAGAGTCTGCGTGTCAATGCTGGGGACGCGGGTTTCATCCCTGATCCACGAAGATCCCTCATGCCTCGAAGCAGCTAAGCCTGGCACCACGAGTGTGGAGTGTGTGCTCTGGAGCCCGGGAGCCAGAGCTGCTGAGCTCACAGCTGCAGGTCCCGAAGCCTGTGCTCGGCAACAAAAGAAGCCAGTGCCGTGAGAGGCCCGAGCGTAACCAGAGACTCGGAGCCCCGCTCACAACAGCTCGGGAAGATCCTGCACAGCAGCGAAGACCCAGCACAGCCAGGAACAAATGAACAAGTGGAATCGTAACAACAACGGAAGAGGGAGGTCCAGCCAGTCCATCCAAAGGGAAGTCAACCCTGAATATTCATCGGAAGGACTGATGCTGAAGCTGAAACTACAATACTTTGGCCACCTGATGCGAAGAGCTGACTCATTGGAAAAGACCCTGATGCTGGGAAAGATCGAAGGCAGGAGGAGAAGGGGACGACAGAGGATGAGATGGCTGGATGGCATCACTGGCACGATGGACATGAGTTTGAGTGAGCTCCGGGAGTTGGTGATGGACAGGGAGGCCTGGCGTGCTGCAGTCCACAGGGTCACAAAGAGTCAGACACGACTGAACACGGGAGTGCCCGGAGGCCTGCGCTGGCGTGGGATGACGGGTGACGACATCCACAGACGTTTGCCCTGTCGTGACCGGGGGTAGGGGTCTTACTGCCGGTGCAGTGAACAGAGGCCAGAAGTGCCGCTTGACACCCAGTGTGGCACAGGTGCCCCCTGGCGCCCAGCAGAGAATCCTGCAGCCCCAGGTGTCAGCGGCGCCAAGGCCGGGACCTGCCCCGTCCGTCACGTCCCCCTGAGTGACCAACGGCCAGTGCTCCGGTTCCACACCCAAGGACAGGGCTGTCTCCGCTCACCTGCAGGCTGGGGAGCCAGTGGTGGAAAGGGC
Organism: Oryx dammah; assembly: GCF_014754425.2. Taxonomy (NCBI): domain Eukaryota; kingdom Metazoa; phylum Chordata; class Mammalia; order Artiodactyla; family Bovidae; genus Oryx; species Oryx dammah. The sequence goes on along the minus strand of NW_024070196.1, from coordinate 70,580,711 downwards.
AGGGCTGTGTCCTCTTCTCTGGACACTGGGACACAGGGCCTCAGCTGCCTGGCACCACCCTCGGGCCGCAGTGGGGCCGGCCAGCACAGGCTGGGCGTAGGGAGGAAAACCCCAGCCAGGTGGGGCGCAGGCCGTGGGCACAGCCGCCCTGACCCCAGACTGCCTCATTGCTGGTCAGGGAGCGGGCAGAGGACCTCAGCCCAGAAGGTGATGAAGAAGCAGTTTCGTTGCCTTTGGAATCATCCTCCATGTCAGTTTCCCAGCGTCTGTAATAAAACACCACAGGCCGTGTGGCTTACACAAGAGAGATTGATTTCTGCCAGTTCTGGAGGTGGGACGTCTGAGACGAAGGTGTCGGGGGCGGGGGCGGGGGTTCCTCCCGGCAGCTCTCTCCTCGGCTCAGAGATGCCCGTCCTCCCCCTGCGTCTTTCCGGCCGGGTACGTCCGTGCCCTGATCCCCTCCTTCCTCCTCCTCGTCTTCTCGAGGCATCGACTTATAACTCGGTGTTTATTGTAGGTGTACAAGACAGAGGTTGGACGTATGTGTATATTGTGAAACGATTCCTAGCTATGACTCAACAATCCATCACCACGCCTGGTTATAAATTTTTTGTGCGCTAAGAACTCTTAAGATCTATTCTTTCAGCAACTTTCACGTATACAGTATGGTACTGACTGTGGCGACCCACTCCAGAGGGGGAAGTCCATGGGCAGAGGAGCCTGGTGGGCTACAGTCCCTGGGGTCGCAAAGAGTCGGCCACAACCGAGCGGCTAACACACAGTCACCGTGCTTACCTCCCCAGGACTTGCTTGTCTTGTTCCTGGAAGTTTGTGCCTTTTGATCACCTGATCTCTTCTTAGAAGGGTGTACCAGCCGTTTTGGACTAGGACCCAGCCCACTGACCTCGTGTTAATTACGATTCTAAAGACCCTTATCTCCAAGGACAGTCGCGTTCTGGGCGCCGGGGACACACCCCTGGCATGACACCGTCACACCCAGCGCTACACTGTGGTCTTGGCCTCCAGAACCCTACCCGCCCCCACCCCCCTCTGCATCCAGGGGCCTGCCAGCTCTGTGTTCGAGGCAAAGACTGCAGAGTGGGGAGGAGGGGTCCTTGCTGTAGCCCACAGGTATGTGGGTCCCAGCGTCTAGAAAGCAGGCTCAGAACAGCAGGTTTAAGGGACAAAGGCCCTGGCCCCAGGAGATGGGGTTTCCCTTGGGCAGGTGGCGTCAGCCCCAGTCTCGCCCTGTGACGGGAGGAGGCGGGGCCACCCAGCCCTGGCCAGTCCAAAGGTCCCGTGGCAGCAGTGCTGAGGCTGGCTCTCCGGGACGGCCGCCCCTCCCTCTTCCGTCACGGGCTCAAGGTGCGAAGGAGGGCTTTGCCTGCCGCCCTGCCCAGTTCCCCACTGCCGGTTGCCCGGCGTCAAGGCCAAGGGTGGCCCCCGGCTTTGCTGGATGACTGGCCAGACTTTGCAAGGACAGAAACCGGGGGCTGACCTGCCGGGGGACCCCCAGGCCTCCCGAGTTTCATCCCACCCAGAGCCTTCTTGGGAAGCTGGTCGTCTGGGTTCCTCCACCTCGACGACTCCTCGCCACCCCCACCCGCCCCCCTAGGCCTGACGTTTGTCCTTTTGTGCTGCAGAGTGAGTTGGACTTGGAAAAGGGCTCAGAGATGAGAAAATGGGTCCTGTCTGGCATCCTGGCTAGCGAGGAGACTTACCTGAGCCACTTGGAGGCGCTGCTGCTGGTGAGGGGGGCCGGGGGGGCGGGGCCGGGGGGGTAGGGCAGGCCTGGGCAGTGCTGCCATGGAGGCCTGGGAGCAGCCCCCCGCCTGGAATCCCTGCCAACACCTGCAGGAGGGCGGGACATGGCCCCGCCGCGGAGGTTGGCCCTCCTCGGGGGGCGGGGGACGCGCTCGTGAGACGTGGTGCCCAGCCGAGCCGGCTTCACGTTTTCTTGGAGCCGCCCGCGCGGGTGGGGACAGCGGGGCTCGTCGGGTTTTGCTGCATGTTTGCAGTTCTCTTGAGTTAAAGGATTAGTCAAGGATTTTTTAAAGAAACTCCTCTGAAATTTAAAAACCAAAGTGCGTGTGTGTTCACATGACCGCCGCACACCTGGCGGCAAGCCCCGTCCCCTGCCCCCCCCCCCCCACCTGCCACCTGTGCCCTCTTCCAGCCCATGAAGCCTTTGAAGGCGGCCGCCACCACCTCTCAGCCGGTGCTGACGAGCCAGCAGATCGAGACCATCTTCTTCAAAGTGCCTGAGCTCTACGAGATCCACAAGGACTTCTACGACGGGCTCCTGCCGCGCGTGCAGCAGTGGGGCCGCCAGCAGCGCGTGGGCGACCTCTTCCAGAAGCTGGTGAGGAACCCGGGGGCCTCGCGGGGGTGACGCGCAGGGGGCCAGGCCTCTCCCTGAGTCTGGCGCCCACCCCCCGCCAGGGGTGTGGTGGGGAGGGAGAGTCCAGGCGCATCTCACCGCCCCAGACGCCCAGGGCGGGCCGCGGCAGTGGGTGCTGTGCAGCCCCCTGCTGGACCCCCACGCGAGGACACCGAGCTAGGCTCTCTCCCCACGGCCCACCCTGCGTACATCGCTGGTCCTTTCCGGCTCCTCCCGAGTTCTGCTCAGGCTCCAGATGGGGCCCTCTTTGGACCACAAAGAGGCAGCTGACCGGGCAGCAAGACTGAGCTTCCAGGCACGGGCGCCGGGGCAGGGAGCCGGGAGCCGCCCGCGCAGGTGGGGACAGCGGGGCTCGTTGGGCTTTCCTGCATGTTTGCAGTTCTCTTGAGTTAAAGGATTAGTCAAGGATTTTTTAAAGAACGAGAGAAAGGCAGTTTGGGGAGGGAAGGTTGGTCAGGGGCGAGGAGCCCTCTGGTTGCCAGGGCGGTCCCTGACTGAGGACGTGGTGAGGACAGGCCTCCTGTGTGGCCCCCGCTTGCTCCCGTGGCAGCCGTTTTAGGACCTGGAGCCGAATTTATCACTAGCGACGGTGATCGCGGCGCCCTGGAGACCCGGCGCATCCCGCGGACGGGGCTGGAGGAGGCGGCAGGGCTGGTCTGTGTGTGGCTGGCCCAGCAGAGAGGTGGCCTCCCAGCACTGCAAGTCCTACCCCGGCACTCCTTGAAGGCAGGTGCCAGGCTGGCCCGTGTGACCGGGGATCCCCCTCCAGGGACCTGAAATCCCAGCTCCCAGGTTGCCCGGGCCTCCTGTGTGCGGGCTCTTTCCCTGAGAGGGAACCCGGCCTTCCGGGCCGGCCTGGCCGAGGTTGCTGGGCCCCCTTCTCAGTGCTGGGAGTCCACGGAGACCGAGCGCCAGCCCCCAGCCCTCCTGGGCTGCCCAGACGCCCAGATGGCTAGCCTCGGCTCACGCTGGACCCTGGTGTTCCGCTCGGGCGTGGCTTTCCTGTGGGCCGTCCCCTCTGTCCACTACCCGGGGCTGCAGGAAGGGGAGGAACGCCTCTTTGGTTCAGATTCCCCTGCCTGGGACCCCTTTCCCAGGGCCAGAGAGCTGGGAGACCGGTACTCCCCATCCTCAAAACCCCCATCTTTGAAGACCCGTGTTGTGAGCAGAAACTGCAACCACGCTTTTCCCCAGATAACACTCAAGTCACCCAGAAACTTAAAATAATTAATAGTCTGACAAACACCGGGATTTGCAGCGTTTGCTCTGGTCTCCCTGGTGTCCTGGATGTGTGAGGTGCTGCAACAGGCAGACGGGGGAGGCGCGGCCTGCGCAAGAGCAGCCGCCGTGGGAGGTGGTTGCTGGGGGCTACGTGCCGTGTGTTCACCTGTGTGCCCCCGGGGCCGGGGGCCGGGCATCCCCACAGACAGGTGGACGGGTCCCCATCCCCACCGCTTTCAGATTAGCACAGTGGGGTCGGGCTCCCCGGCTGGGAGAGTCTCGGGACCCCCCCAGGAGCCCACAACGCCCCAGCCCTGGTACCACCGCTCCCCAGTAACCCACGAGCCACACCTCGTCGCTGGGAAGCCCCTTCCTGGGGGTTAATCACTACCCAGTCGGGGCTTTGTTTCTGGCTGAATTTTTATTAGCTCAGATGTTTTGGTTACTAATCATTTCAAACTTCCTGAATTGTTGCAAGGATCGCACAAAGAAGTCTGTGTGCTGGCTACGCCACTTGTAACATTTTGCTTTCTCTTTCTCTTTTGCTTTCTCTCTCTCTCTCTCCTTTGTACACACACGCGCACACACACACACGCAGTGAATAGTCTGAGAGTAAAGTGCTGCTCCTGCCTTTTATCTCTAAGTGTGTCATCGTGTACTTGCTAAGGAGCCCACAGGACAGTGCCCCATCGGAGGCGGTCCGTGTTGCTGTGTCACGGCCAATCCATACGCGCTCCTTCGGCGGATCTCTTCCAGGTTAGGTGTCCTGCTCTTTACGGCCGTTCTCCTTCCGAGTCAGGATGTGGGCACCAGGTCTCTGTAGCTTAACATCTGTACCGCAACCGTGACAGTTTTCTTAAGGGTACAGGCCCGTGTCCTGTCGGTGCCTCACATGGTGTGGGGCGGGCACCTCGTCTCCATCTGTCCTGTTACGTGCAGCTCGGGTTCTGATTGGTGCACCTGATCATCTGTCTTGTTA
>NW_024070196.1:70568177-70576100 GCF_014754425.2 Oryx dammah | reverse complement strand
GGTTCTGATTGGTGCACCTGATCATCTGTCTTGTTATCTGTGCAGCTCGGGTTCTGATTGGTGCACCTGGTCTCCATCTGTCCCGTTATCCGTGCAGCTCGGATTCTGATTGGTGCACCTGATCATCTGTCCCGTTATCTGTGCACCTCGCGTTCTGATTGGTGCATCTGGTTACCCGTGCAGCTCGGATTCGGATTGGTACACGAGTTGCTGAAACCTCCAAAGCCACGTGGGAGATGTCAGCTCTTGAAAGAGCCGGCGGAAGTAACAAACAACGGGTTCTGTGTCCGTGTATTTGCTACCGCCCAGGCGGCTCAAACAGCAGAGGTCTGTCTCCCCCCATTTCTGGAGGCTGGCAGTCTGAGATCCAGGCGCTGGCAGGGCTGGTTTCTCCCAAGGCCTCTCCTCCACGTGTCAGTGGCTGTTATTTCCCTGTCTTCACGTGGTCGTCCAGCTGTTTCTGTGTCCTGATCTCTTCTTCGCCTAAAGACCCTCGTCAGGTTGGATCAGGCCCATTCGAACAGCCTCACGTATTTTAAAACATTATTTTTGATGCGGACCATTCTTACATTCTTCATTGCATTTGGTACACTGCTGCTTTTGTTTTACGTTTTGGTTTTTTGGCCTCGAGGCACGTCGGCTCTTGGCTCCCTGATCAGAGGGTGAACCTCCTGCGCTGGAAGGTGAAGTTTTAACCACTGGGCCGCCCGGGAAGTCCCATAACGGCGTCATTTTCTCCTCATTATCTCTTTAGGCCCATCTCCAGCTGCAGCCACACGCTCGGGGTCAGGGCTTCGACTGAGGGATTCCAAGGGACACACTTCAGTAGTGACACCCCTCGGGACTAGGCTGAGCCATCGCCTCTTCAAAAGGTCACCCCAGCCACAGTACCTACGGCAGCCCCGCTGTTCTCCCCTGCTCTGCCATCAGCCACCCGTCATACTACGCGTTTCTTTACTTATGTATCGTGCGCTCTGCTCCTGGCCACACGCACTGTGTCTGAATGATTGGTGGTGACAGTGCCTGAAGCAGGGCCTTTGTTTGGGCGGGAGACCCTCACTGAGCGAGGAAGTGGGGGGAGAAGGGGCTCTGGGTCCCACCGTATGACAGGTGACCTGGGGTCTTGGACGCAGCGACTTGTCCGGGTGAATGCTGTGGCCAGGGCCGGGCAGGGCCTCCTCCAGCTGCTGTTTTTTCTCAGGCGCCCCCAGACCCTCGGTGCAGCCCCCACAGGGAGCGGGGCCAGAAGGCCAGACAGTGCGGAGGGCATCTGGCCTTGCCATCCGAAGAAACGTAAAATTCGATACAGATGCAAATGCACGTAGAAATAAAATTTAGGTTCGACACAGAGCAGACGCCAGGGTCAGCAGGAGTCTCCGGCTCCCGGTGGGCTGCCGCCGAGGAGACCCAGCCAGCCGGTCACGGGGTCTGCCCTCACCTGCCCTGGGCTTTCCCTGCTGCCTCTGGAGGTGACCCAGGCCCTGGTGATGGCCGCAGACAGACCTGCCCCCGACCTTGGAAGTCTTGACGCAGCCGAGTGTCGGGGCAGGAGGACAGGACCAACGCCGCGTGCTTCGCAGCTGGCGGAAGAGGCCTCCCGCCGAGTGACACCTGAGCCCGGTCTCGGGTCTGGATGGGGCTCACATCTGGGCAGTGGGAGCCCGTCTTCTCTGTGGGCAGCTAAGCTGCGCGTTTCTCACGTGTCTGAAGAGGTCGTAGAGTAGCAGAGCTGTGTAGCCCTTCCTTGCTGGCTGGATCTCCTTGCAGTCCAAGGGACTCTCAAGAGTCTTCTCCAGCACCACAGTTTGAAAGCATCAATTCTTCGGTGCTCAGCCTTCTTTGTGATCCAAGGAGATCAAACCAGTCAATCCTAAAGGAAATTAACCCTGAATATTCATTGGAAGGACTGATACTGAAGCTGAAGTTTGAATACTCTAGCCACCTGATGAGAAAAGCTGACTCATTGGAAAAGACCCTGATGCTGGGAAAGATTGAAGGCGGGAGGAGAAGGGGGACGACAGAGGATGAGATGGTTGGATGGCATCACCGACTCCATGGACATGAGTTTGGGCAAACTCCATGAGTCGGTGATGGACAGGGAGGCCTGGTGGGCTGCAGTCCAGGGTCACAAAGAGTCGAACACAACTGAGCAACTGGACAGCAGCCACAGCAGTGCAGCCCTGCGGGCCGGGGACGGGTCCCGCGAGGCGTCTGCAGCTGGGACGAGAAGGGGCCGCCCCTCCCACCTGCTGGAGACCCTTGTCTTTGTTCACTGACATCCTGGCACTGCAGCCGATTGCTGGTGGCCCGGTTTAAACGAGCAGGGTGGGAGGAGATTGCTGGGAAGAGAGCCTCTACCTGCCTGGGGCTGTGAGTCACCTCCCCACATGTCGCATTGGAAGCAGCAGCGCGCTCAGCGCGTGGGCAGGGGAAGTAGGTGGGCAGCAGTGAGTGCGCGGGGAGCTGAGGTTCCTGCAGCCCCGCGCCGGCTGGTGCCCCTGGGCCTAGGGGAGCCAGCACCGAGGGTCGGAGGCCACCTGCCCCGCTCCTGCCCGGCACCTGTCCCACTCTCCCCCTTCCTCCCCACAGGCCAGCCAGCTGGGTGTGTACCGGGCCTTTGTGGACAACTATGAAGTTGCCATGGAAACAGCCGAGAAGTGCTGCCAGGCCAACGCTCAGTTTGCAGAAATCTCTGAGGTACGCGTGATGCTGCTCAGAGAGGTGTGCCCCTCCGCCTCCCTGGGTGGGGCCGGGGGGGAGCGCTGTGGGCGATCGTGGGCACACCGTGACCCCAGAGAACACGCACTGCACACCGAGGTCTGGTCGTGAACCTGTGTTTCTGGATGCCTGCGGGTGGGCCCTGTCAGCCCCAGCCGGGGTGGGGGGCACTGTCCCGGGCAGCCTCGGGCGCTCCCTGCCCTCCCAGCCGCGAGGGCCCGGCTCGGGAGTCCGTCTGGGCAGCCCGGACGGATGCTGTCTTGCGCTTGTCTACGAGGCCCCCAGGAACAGAGGGGTCTCGACACCCGAGCCAGAGGCCGATGTTGTACCTTGCGGGCGGAGAGCCGGCGGGGGCCTCATGCTCTGCTCCTCTGGGGCTTTCAGCCAGCGTGGGGTGGGCTGCCCACCCACGACGGGGGGCGCTGCAGGCTGCCAGCTGCACCAGCCCAGCAGCTCTGAAACCTCGAGCCCTGGAGTGTCAGTACAAGGAGGGGCCTTGGAACAGCCCCTGGAGGCAGGAGATGGGCCTCCCCGCCCTGCCCATCCTGCTGTTCCCAGCAGTGGGGCGAGACCTTCCTCTTCCCGGGGCTCATCTTCCTCAGAGCCCTGCCCTGCCTGCCCTGCCAAGCAAGGATTCTGCATGGGAAGACCTCTGAGTGAGAACTCAGCTGCTATTTTTCATTTCTTCCTGTTGCCTGCTTGTGGGATATTAGTTCCCCGACCAGGGAACCCATGTTCCCTGCATTGGTGGCGCAGAGTCTTAACAGTGGGCCCCCAAGGGAGCCCCGAGAACTCAGCTTTAGGAAGAGAAACGGAAGCCAGAAACAGGGAGGGCGGCTCTCTTGCGGGAGACTGACCGTATGTGTGCCGACAGCCGCATCTGGGCTTTGCTGCGGAGCGTTCGTGGTGTCTCATAGCCTGTCGGGGGGTGGGCCCTGCGGGTCCCGGCACTGACGTGCCCCCAGGGTGCTAACACGTGCCACCCCGTCCCCCAGAGCCCACAGTGCCCTCCCCCCAGCCTGGTGCCGCTGGTCACAGGCGGCACGCGCCCAGGGCCGCAGGCTGGCTCCACGCTGCCCTCCACAGCCGCCCCGGTTCCTCTCACTCACTCACTAAACTAGCAGCCCTCACGCCCCCAACAGCTGGGGTGCGGGCGCTGAGTCCCCAGGTGACCCTGACAAATTAAGAGTCGTAACCTTTTAAGATCAGGCTGCACTTAAACGGGGCCACGTCCACATCTACCCAGACAGGCTTCCGCACAAACGGGAGGAAGCGACGGTGGGACACCACCTGGGGCTCACTGGGTCCCGCCGACCACGTGCAGGAGGGGATCCGAGCCCAGACCCGGGCACAGGAAACAGGACTGCGCCCGGGGGCAGCCAGCGGCCAGGCTGCCGTGAAGTTTTGTACCGTCGGGTGGTGTCCACTCAGGTTCTCCATCCCTGTTTCAAAAAAGACGCAGAGAGGGACTTCCCTGGGGGCCCAGTGGCTGAGGCTCTGTGCTCCCAATGCAGGATTCAGTCCCCGGCCAGGCAGCCAGATCCCACAAGCCGCAGCGAAGATCCTGTGTGCTGCAACTGAGCCAGATAGCTAACAAACAGCAAAAAAAACAGGCCCAGAGAAATCAGAACCACCCGGGACGAGAAATGAGCCACCAGGACACGGAAGGAGCAGGCCACAGGTGGAGGGGCTGCGTTCAGGGCTGGGGGTCAGAGCTCGGCCGTGGGGACAGCGACTCCTCCTCCAAGGACATGGAGCAGTGGCCCCTCACCTCTCCCGGGACCAGCCTGCGCAACCCGCGTTTGCCATCGTCCGGTCAGACCGGAGTTGCGCCTGCTGGGTTCCATGAGCCCAAGCTCCCTGAACAATCAACAGGTGGCGAGGGAAACAAAGTGAAAATGTTAGTCGCTCGGTTCTGTCGGACTCTCTGCGGCCCCCGTGGATAGACTGTGGTCTGCCAGGCTCCTCTGTCCATGAAGTTCCTCAGGCGAGTAGCCATTCCCTTTTCCAGGGAATCGTCCCGACCCAGGGATCAGACCCCCGGGTGAAACCCAGGTCTCCTGAGCCACCAGGGAAGGCCCTGATTAATAGGTAACGGGAATCAAGTGAAAAGGGCTTCTGGAGTCTGTAGTCGGCTTGGGAGCTGCGGGGTTAAACCAAACTTATAAGTTTCCTTAAGACAGTCGTTCCCCCCGCCCCGAGCCCCCAGACGATGAAGGGGCCCACGTGCATCGTGCCTTCCAGAGGCACCAAGCGTGGGCTGCCGCCCCGGCTTACCGGAGCGGCACCTGAATTGTGCAGATTTGAGCTCTCACGCCCGCTCCCCACTCCCCCTCCCCCTGCCCTCTGGGAGCTGCTGAGGCAGGCGATGGAGGAGCCCCTTCGGAGAACTAAACTCCCAGGAGGGGCACCAGGGCTTGTTGGGCAGCTGGTCCCAGAGGTTTCCTGCAGCCCGAGAGGTTAGGAACGCAGTCTCCAGCTGGGGTTTCTCTTGCTCCCAATCCTCGCACTGGGATTTCAGGGATGGTTTCAGGCTCACGGCCCTTTCATTCCCTTTCTCTTGGTACCTCGGACCGAATCGGCAGCTCCTGTGAGTGCTGTTATGTTGAAAAATGACCCACCCGCTAAAAAAGCTCTGCTTGCTCCCTGGGCAAGGACTTTTGCAAAGTCCGGAGAGGGATGGAGACAGCATGCCTACTGGTGACTGCCCCGAGGCAGGGTGCTCTGAACCCCCCTTGCCCCTGGCCCCTTCCTCCAAGCATGCTGTTTAACTGAGGCGAGGAAGCCGGTCCACGCTCCCAGGCGGGGTGCTGCCTTTGGTCAGGGTTTGCAAGATCCTCTGCGTCAGAGGTCTCGGCCGGGGCCGATTGTGTCCCCTGGGGATGCCTAGCAATGCCTGGGGACGTCCCAGCAGGAGGAGGGGCTGTTCAGCCTCCAGAGCATCTCACAGCAGAGACTTTCCGTCGCTGAAGTCGGCCCCGCCCCTCACGCTGTGACCCAGACACACCCCTGAGGTTTGCGGTGTGAGAGGAGGCCGAGGTTTCTGCCCGAGGCTGAGCTCGCTGCTGCTCTGTTCGCCTCGCGTGAAAACACGCTCTTCTCTCTGCAGAACCTGCGAGCCAGGAGCAACAAGGAGGCCAAGGACCAGACGACCAAGAACTCTCTGGAAAGTGAGTTCTTGGTGCCGAGGCCCCTGCGTGCCCCCGGGGGAGTGGTGGGGGGTGGCCGCTGCGAAGGGACAGGGCGCCCAGCCGGGCTCCCCTCTGCTACTGCAGACCTCCAGCGGTGAGGAGGGGAGCGGGGAGCGGGCAGGACCGGCGGCCGCTGCCAGGGATCACGCGGGACGCCCCCCGGGCCTCCCCGGCGCCACGGTGTCGTCCAGCAACCTTGCAGGTGGATCATATCGTCCCTTCTTCCAGATGACGCGACGAGTTTAGGATGGAAGGACCCTTGTAGAAGGCGGGTCCCGAGCAGCTGGGCAGAGCACATGTGATAGCGGGGCCAGAGCTCCACCCCGCTTGGAGCCGGTCTCCCCCGTGTCTGTGAAATGGGGTGACCGCAGAGCTTGCAGTGCTCGCGGGGGCCACGGGCAGAGACGCCGCCGATAGCGGCGGAAACACAGCGAGACCCATGCCTGCAATGGGCCGTGCCGCCCATGGAGCAGAGGGGACGGCCCAGCCGCTGGGGCTCCAAAAACGCCCGGAAGGCAGCTGGAGATGCTGCTCACCGCAAAAAAGATCAGAGATCCTGCCTCAGCCAAGACCCGGCACAGCCTGCATACATAAATAGTAAAAAGCAAACCCACCGGTTCAGCCGGGAGCTGTGTCTCAGCACCAGGCCTGGGTCTGCATGGAGACTGGTGGGCTGTTCTGCCTGCAGGGACCCGCGCTGGCCCATCCTCCCAGGGAGCCGCCTGGCTCCCTAACCCCCGCCTTTGAGTGCTTGCTGCCGAGGCAGCCTCGCAGGCTTGGGTCCTGGATCAGCCCCGGACCCGGTGCTGACGTCACGGACTGAAAGCCCACAGCGACGTCCCCAGCCTTCCAGGGCGCCGGGTTCCCCTCCACCCCGGTCCCCAAGCAGAGGGGAGGTGGGGTGCCCTGGGATGTGGGGTGAGGGCCACCTCCTCCTCCTCCATCCATGCAGCAAGGGCGGGCGGTCGGCCTCCACGTGTGACCTCTCAGCTCCTGCCTGTCTCCCCGCAGCCCTGCTGTACAAGCCTGTGGACCGGGTGACCCGGAGCACGCTCGTCCTGCACGTGAGTCCCTAGGGCCTGGGGCCTCCGTGCCCTGGGGCTCTTGGCTTCTGCTCTCCTGGGGCTGACGCCGCTGTCGGTCAGCTCTGCTCATCTGCCCTCTTTTCTGCCCCGCTCCTGTACTGAACATGCAGAACTGAGGCACCTATCCTTTCCCCGGCTCCTGGGGTGGGGGGTGGTCCAGGGCCCCCAGTGCCTTATCAGAGCGGGCACAGGTGGGGAGGGGCACGGATGCCAGCTGCCAGCTGCCCGCCTGGGCTGCAGTCAGACCCCACCCTCCACCAGATGGACAGCGCATGAGGGGGCCCACCCAGCGGGGCTGCTTCTGAGGACAGTGGGGAGTCACTCATGTTACTAGGTGGCCATCATTCGGCGTGCATACGTGCGTGCGTGCTCAGTCATGTCCAACTCTTGGCGACCCTCTGGACGGTAGCCTGCCAGGCTCCTCTGTCCATGGGGTTCTCCAGGCAAGGATACCGGAGTGGGTTGCCATGCCCTCCTCCCGGGGATCTTCCCCACCCAGGGATCGAACCCACGTCTCTACGTCTCCTGTGTTGGCAGGCGGGCTCTTTACCACTCGAGCTGCCTGGGCAGCCTGGTCGTCTTGATACTGAGAAACAAAAGCAGAGGGAAGAAGGCTCCCGGCCCTACTGCCCGGCGACCCTATCCATAATAGGTCTTTAGAGCAAGTCTTACACGTGCGTTTTTTAAAAATGTACGACCAGCTCACAGAAGCGTATGAAGTGTGCGTTTCCTTTTCTGCTCCCTGCCCACAACAAACCCACCACCAGGAGGGTCTTTAATGCCAACACACATGATGTATTTTAATCACTCACAGAGACGTGCTGGGCCTCCTGTGCGCGTGTGGCCTTTGCCCCTGTGTGCTGTGTCAGGGCGGTTGTGCGCGGGGCGTTTACCCCTGTGTGCTGGGCCTCCCGTTGGGCGGGTGGCCT
>NW_024070196.1:70528519-70568167 GCF_014754425.2 Oryx dammah | reverse complement strand
GCCCCAGGCAGCTCTGCCTCATTCTTCTCTGAGCTGCGTGGTTTCCCATGCAGTGCACGTTTAGTAATGTCCTACGTCACAGAGACTTCGTGGATGGAGGGAGGTGAGCTGAGATGTGCGCTTTGCACACGTTTGCCAGGCTCTGGTGCTGGAGCCCTGAGGCCCTTCGTTTGACCCCCTGGCAGCAATGAGCTCAGGCCTGGAGGGGAGGCTGGTCTGGGACCCCCACACCGGAGTCTTCCCTGACTTGTCTCGTCTCCCCAGGCTCTTGTTGCTGTAAGATTTGGGAGCCAAGAGGGTTCTGTGGCTCTGGACCAGGGAGCCGTTGACTTTGAGCTCAAATTACTGGCATCCCCCATGGAGAGAAAGTCCCAGGCTCTGATCTAAGAGAGCAGGAGTCGGGAAGGTTGGGGGCTTTCTGCTGGCCTCGCACAGGCCAGCGCACCCGGGTGGTCTCGGTGGACACGAAATGCGTCCAGAGGCAGTTTCGCTTGATGCCACCACACACGAGGGGGCACCGCTGGCATCGAGCGGGCAGAGGCCAGCGATGCTGCCAGCCTCCTGCAGGGCACGGGGCTGCCCCCACCAGAGTTTCCCAGCCCTTGCTGGAGAAACCTGCCCCAGAGCTGCAACGTGGAGCCCCTCTCGGCAGCGTGCAAACAGCATTGGCTTGTGGGCTCCGCTCGGGACCTCCCCCAGGCATGGTGCTCTGCCACGAGGCCCAGGCTGTCAGAGGGGCGGCCCCGGGTCCCCCCCAGCGCGTCTGCAGCTCGCATGTCCGACGGGCCCAGCGGCTCTGACTCGACCCTTCCCCCGACGCAGGACTTGCTGAAACACACGCCCCCCAGCCACCCTGACCACCCACTGCTGCAGGACGCCCTCCGCATCTCGCAGAACTTCCTGTCCAGCATCAACGAGGAGATCACGCCCCGCCGGCAGTCCATGACTGTGAAGAAGGGAGAGGTGAGTGCAGCGGCCACTGCCCCGGCGGGGGACGCCGGGCCCCACTGTGTCCCTGCACAGAGACGTCCGGCCCTGGGGGCCCTGGACCCTGGCAGGGGGGACCCCGGCCGGCAGCGGGGCGTCCGGGTGGGGTTGCAGGGATGTGGTAGCCTCACTGCGGGGGTTGTGTCCGGAGCCCCCCACACTTCTGCCAGATCGGGGTCCCAGAGATGGGCCAGAAGGCAGACGGCATTTGTCTGCCTGGAGACTGCTCCGTGACCGCCTGACTATTCTTTCGCGATAAGACAGTTGACAGCGGGTTTGAGGACTTCCCGGGGAAGAAAGGGAGCGGGGCATGGTGTGTTCATAGCTGAGAACGGGGTTGACGTCCTCGGGGGGCTTCCCCTACCCTTCCCCTCCTCCCCCCGCACTGAGAGCCCCTCCTGCCCTCCGTTGTCCCTGGAGGAGAGGGTGTGGCGCAGAGGGGCCAGGTGCCACCCTGGCAGTCTCCGCCCTTCCCGGGAGGGGCCCGCCCATGCCAGGCAGCTTGCAGTGAGATGGCAGAGGTGTGCCAGTCAGGGGGCTGGCGTCCAGCGTGAGCACACTTTGCTGGACGTGCGCCGGGGCGGGTGCAGGCAGGGACAGGCCGTGTGGGTCGCCACCACTGGGAGCCACTTCCTCCTCTTCCTGCTTCTTCGAGTCCCCGGGGCTCAGCAGTGCCCAGTTTGACCCGCCAGGCACTCAGGGCAGCTGGCAAGCGGCTCTCGGCCCGAAGCTCCTAACCTCCAGGGGAAGTCGTGCCTGAGTGCCCAGCCTCCCTGGTCACCAGTTCACGCGACCTCAGCAGACACGGGAGTTGCTTCTGTCAGGACGGCCTTGCCATGGCTCTGTCTCCCCTCCGGGGAAGCGGCTTCAGGGCGTGTTAAGTCTGTGCCATGCCTCCCGCTGCAGCGGGCATCCCTGAGGAGACGAGCCTTCCCGCTCCTCCGATCAGCTGCCTTTGGTCAGGTGTCGCCTGTGATCGGCAGCCAGGCCCTCGTTCCTGCGTCTTTTGTCACAGGCCTCCTTCCCTGGGGACCACGGCTGGGGTCCCGGGGCGCCTGAGCAGGATGGAGTACGGAGGGGCTGGGGCTCTGTGGGGGCCGGGCTTCTGCCTGCCCCCCAACCCCACCCCACCCACCAGCGTCTGGTCTGGTGGCCTGTGGCGTCTGCGCTTCGAGGGGAGTCATGTGGGTGCCTGGGCCATGAAAAGCGAGGAGGAGGGCCAGTGACCCTGAAAGGTCATGAGTCTGCCTCGCCACGACCCTCCGTTCAGGGCTGTCTGCTGGGGGCACAGTAAGGGACGTAGGTGGCAGCTAGACCAGGACGCAGGCTTCCGTGGTGCCTCGGTAGCAAGGAAATCTCCGTGCCAAGGCAGGAGAAGCGGGTCCATCCCTGGTTGGGAAGATCCCCTGGAGAAGGAAATGGCCACCCAACCCAGTATCCTTGTCTGGGAAGTCCCACGGACAGAGGAGCCTGGGGGCCTACAGTCCATGGGGTCACGAAGAGTCCGAAACGGCTGAGCGACTAAACTGTCACCAGCAGACCAGGATGAAGGCAGGTGCACGGACACCTGGCCGGTCCAGGGCAGACAGGACTCATCAGTCAGCGACTGATGGATCAGGGAGTCCCCTCCCAGGCCGCCCCAGGCCTTGCTGTCTTAAGGACGCCTGTCCTGGGTTTCTCTTCGCCAAGTGTGGAGCCCTCTCCTGGGCCGCGGGCCACCCCCACCGAGGTGGCAGAACGTGCTGAACGCGGCCCCTGCTCGGAGCCAAGCCCGGCCCACCCCGGGCCTCGCCACCCGCACCTCCTTCCCGCCCTCGGCCCCACCTGGGGTCACTCTGTCCTCCCGGCGCCCCCTCGAACAGCGGCTCCCTCGGGGGCGTGTACTTGTCGGCTGGGGCTGGGGCCAGGCTGTAACAAAACACCATCGCCTGGAGGGGTGGAAGCTTCTCACCGCTCTGGAGGTTGGAAGCGGAACCCAGGTGCGGCACGCTCGGGGGTCCGGTGGGGGCTGCCTCCTGTTGTCCTGGTGGCAGCCGGAGGCAGCTGGCCGGCCTGGGGGAGACCCTTGGCAAAGAGGCGCTCCTCTGAGACACATGATGTAACCCCTTTGTCTGTGGAAATGGGGGTGATGGTGTCTCCCCTGCAGAGGCGTTGTGAGGCTCAGTGAGGACTTAAGGACGGGGAGACTGGACCAGGGACCCGACCCCCAGAGGACTCGGCAGAGGGGGGCCGGTAGCCCATCGGGGAGGTCTTTTTGTCCCCAACTCGAAGGACACTGAGGCTTGGGGAAACCAGGCGGCTGAGCCAGCGACCCCGCTGCAGAGAGAGGAGAGAAGGGCGGTGCGGACTCGGAGCCAGGCCCAGCGGACGCGGTTACCCGAGGATGGGGCCATGTCTCTTGCAGGGGCGCCAGTCCGCAGCCTTGGCACCTTCCCTGCCAGCCCCTGCACACCCCGGGATGTGGGCACATGGGGACACACGGGGTAGGGAGGACACATGTGTGCACGCAGGCACACCAAGGGGACTCAGACACACACAGACACAGTCCGTGGCGCCCCCAGGGTGAATGGGGAGGGGCCTGGCTGCCAGCCAAGTCTGCCCCTCAGCGTCTCCCCACCCCCCATCTGAGCTGGCGCCAGGAGGGGCGGGTGCGGGAACTGATGCTGGTGGCCCTGGAGGAGGCAGGTGGTGCCCGGGGCGGGGAGAGGGGGTGCTCACGGGGGCTCCATCGTGCCGGGACCCCGGGCGATTCCTGCCTTCGGGCCCTGCGGCCCGGTGGACCGTCGTCCTCTGAGCTGGAGGTCGGGCGCCCTCTGCTGGCGATGGCCAGTAGCTCAGCCCGTTCGGTTCCCCCTCCAACTCAAAAGGTCCCCCGGTCTTGCCTCCTGGGCTGGAGAACCTTCTGCCGAGTCCCTGCTGAGGGGACATCGCCCCGTTTGTCTCTCGAGGACTTCAGCGTCCCGGGACCTGCCCCCACCCCAGCACCTACCCGGCCATCAGGTGTCCACGCCCCCACACCCCCCGGGGGCTCAGGCCGGTGGAGGGCTGTGACCGCACGCCGTGGCCTTGGCACGCGGGCAGCCCTCCCACCCTCGCTCGTACGGGGTGGTCGGCGTGGGCAGCGCCCATGTGAACCATCTGTGCTCTGTGCCAGGGCCTGGCGGGCTGCTGTGAGCCCACCCATGGGTGATGGTGACGTGGGCGTGGGGGGCCCAGCCCAGGCTGCACTCACTTCTGGGGGGCTCTGGCTGAGCGTTGGCAGGGGCTTCAGAGAGGCACAGCCTCCCCAAGAAGAACGGGTGCGGGTGCCCGGACGTGCCGGGGATGGCCGCGGTGAGCCAGCGCCGGAGTTCTGCGCGATGAGCGGGCCTGACGCTCTGCACTGCCCCACACCCCACCCAACCCCAGCCATCGCAGACTCGGGGGGAGTGTTGCACTTTCTGAGGGGCCTTCCCTGAGGCTGGGTGGGCAGAGTCCCTCTCCCTCCGGGCACAGACCCCTGAGTCCCTGCTTGCTTTCTGCACTGCTGGGGGTGGGTGGCGGAGCTCCCTGTCTGTAAAATAGGCACAAGGACCCACCCCCAGCCTCTCCGCCTGTCCTTGGCAGGGCACAGCCTTGGTCCAGGTGACGAGGTGGTGGCCGCTGGTTGCCGGCTGGTGACCGACCTACTGCCAGACGCTCTGGACCTGTCCGAGCTGGGGAGACCCGCCCTTGTGCTTCAGGGAAGCCCCCGGGGCGGAGCACAGGGCTTGCCGGGGCACTGGTGCCTCGAGTCCGCCTGCTGTTCGAGGCCTCCTCGGGGCTCGGGGCCTGCATCAGACACGTGACCCCTGTGTGGGCTTCTGTCCATCAGCGGGCCGTGACCTGAGCAGGACTGGAATGTGGAGTCCCAGCTGGGGGACCCCTGCCCGGCCTTCTGGTGCCCGCAGATCCGGGCCTGGCCCTGAGCGCGACTGCCCCCGTCTCGGAGTCCTCCCGGCTTGGCCCCTCCCCATTCACCAGGCGGCTGTCCACCCTTAGCTCCGGGCCCTTCTTGCCGGCGTGGTGGTGGTCCCCCACACGAGATTGTTCCCTCTTCTCCTGGCCGGCCTCCCGCCCGGGTCTCCAGGGCTGTCCTGGGGAGGGAGGCCCGGGCTGCTCTTGCTCAGACGGGGTCTCCATCCCCTGGGCTTCTCCCTCCGACCTCCACGCATCCTCCCCCACAGGCCGTGCGCCCCGGGCGCTTGGGGACTTTAATGGACAGAGGGCAAGGGGTGTGAGGTGTTTGCAGGCAGGGGGGCCGCTGGGAGGTGGAGGTGGGGGGCAGAGGCCCCGACCCCTGCCCTGACCACCCCGTCTCGCCCTGCTCACAGCACCGGCAGCTGCTCAAGGACAGCTTCATGGTGGAGCTGGTGGAGGGGGCCCGCAAGCTGCGGCACGTCTTCCTCTTCACTGACCTGCTGCTCTGCACCAAGCTCAAGAAGCAGAGCGGGGGGTGAGTGGCCGTGTGGCGCCCCGGCCCGGCGCGGGGTCCAGGGCACCTGGGGCGGTTTCTACAGGAGGAGACTGGGTGTTCTTGCCAGTCAGCTCGCAGAGGTCACCTCCTGTGGGCCAGGCCACTCTCGTTAAGCTACAGTCTGTTCCAGCTGGACACAGTGCCAGGCTCACAGTCAGAGGCCATCATTAGCAGGTGTCCTGGGTCAGCGTGAGTGACTGGGCTGTCGACTCTTTGACAGGAACAGGGGGGCCTGACTGTGACTTCGGGGCTGTCAGGTCGTGACTGAGAGAGGTCTGGGGGTGCAGGGTCTGCTGCAGGTGGGCCGTGCGTGGTGCCTGCCCCGCCCCGGCCCTTGGCAGACATCACCAGCTGACGGCCAAGAACGCAGTGGCTTCTGCGTGGCTCTCAGCCCTGGCCTGCCGACCCCACCCGGCCCCTCAGGGATCAGACCGCCCAGGGTGCAGGGGCAGCAGCGAAGGAAGAGACCAGGCTCTTCAGCCGCTCTGCCGTCCCCGTGCTGAGTGGGTTTAATCAGAAGAGCGCTTCAGCTTCCTCGTCTGTCAAGGGGGGGTTTACAGTGGGTGGATTCGCAGCCCTGGGGGTGTCTGCAATCCTGTCCTGCCCTTGGCGGCCTAGGTGGTCTGCCGTGTCAGGAGAGTGGATGAGGCACGTCAGACCCCTGGGGCCTGCGCCCCATGTGAGCAGCGCCCCTGCACAGGGGCCACCGGGGCTGGGTCGCCAGTGTCCCCCTGTGACCTCATCCTGGCCTGTCTCGGGGACCACGGGCAGGGTTTGAAGGTCAGGTAGACATCGTGGCCGTGACCTCAGGGCTCCCAGACTGGAAAACAGTGACTTAAGGGGAGGAAGGTGGGCAGCCTGTTAACATGCCCCCCGCCCCCCACCTAGCAAAACCCAGCAGTACGACTGCAAGTGGTACATTCCGCTGACGGACCTGAGCTTCCAGACGGTGGACGAGTCGGAGGCCGCGCCCAGCATCCCCCTGGTGCTGGACGAGGAGCTGGACGCCATGAAGATCAAGATCTCCCAGATTAAGAGTGACATCCAGAGAGAGAAGGTGCACGGGCAGGGCGGGGGGGAACCAGGCTGGCTCTGCAGCTCCGGGAGCAGCAGCACCTCCCAGCGGGCGAGTTCTGCTGTGCCTCTGACCCACTGTGGGTCTCTGGGACCTGCCGGGACCCCGAGAGCACTCGGAGCACCAGGCTTCTCATCAGACATGGAGCTGTCCAGGCTCGGGCGGAGGGGGCGGGGGGGTTTGCCTTGCTGTCCCTGTTATAACTGCCCCAATGGGGAGCGAGTCCCAGGTGGGGGACACGGCCCCTCCGGAGGGTCTGACCTGCACCCGGCAGACCCCTGGTTGTTTCTGGAGAGGAGCAGTGTTCTGAGGGAACAGCGAAGGCAAGCCCCCAACCTGTAGGGTCAGTCTGTAGGTACTATGTGGTGGCCAGAGACGGGATGGGTCCCCAGAAGGTTGATGTCCAGGGACCCCAGCTGTGGCAGTGGGTGCAGCAAGACAGGCGTCCTTTGCTGCCCGCCCCTGCCCTCCCTGCTGCACCAGAAACCCCGGGGGATCAGGGAGGCCGGCACAAACTCTGGGTTGTCTGTCTGTCTGGCCGGGGCGGAGTGTCCCAAGGGCTGTTGAGCCCCATCCACTGCTGCACGTGTCCAGGCCATGCCCCTGGGACAGAGGCTTCAGGAGGGCGGTGCACGGCAGGAAAAGAGAGGGTTTTCCCTACCAGGTCCTGGGGGTGCGTCTCGCCTTGCACAGGACCCTCACTCCCAGGTGACGCGATGCCAAAATGTGCAGACCCGGGAGCAGGGCAGGGCCCTCAGGGTCACGACGGGCCCCTGGAGGTTGTCCTAAGTTTGGAGAAAGTGAAAGAAGGGAGGTCAGTGAGAGGAAGGCCTTACTCCCTCAGGGAGCCTGCAGTGAGCACGTCTGGCAGCCTGGGCCCAGCCTGGACGGTGTGGCCGAGGCTCTGTCCATGGGCTTCTGTCCTCTAGGGACCGAGGGTCCAGGTCCATGGGCAGGCTGAGCAGGAGCATGCAGCGCTGGGTTGGGGCTGGACACGTGGCCGCACCCTCTCCCCGCAGAGAGCGAACAAGGGCAGCAAGGCCATTGAGAGGCTGAGGAAGAAGCTCTCGGAGCAGGAGTCGCTGCTACTCCTCATGTCCCCGAATATGGCCTTCCGCGTGCACAGCCGCAACGGGAAGGTGAGTGACCGCCGGCCACGCCACGCAGGCCACGCCCCCGCCCGCCAGCCACACTCTGCAGAACACACACCTCGCGGGCCACGCCCCCACCACAGACCACGCCCATATGCTGCCGGCGCGCGCCCCTCCCCCCTCGTCTACCGGTCTCGCCCACAGGCCATGCCCCTGCCCGCCGGTCACACTCTGCGGACTACGCACTTCTCAGGCCACACCCGCCCACAGGCCACCCCCACGTGGCAGCCAGGTCACGCCCACAGGCCGGCCCCCCGACTACCGGTCACTCCCACAGGCCACGCCCCGTGTCGGCCACAGCCGTACATGCCGATCACACCCTGTAAACCACGCCCCACGTACAGGCCACGCCCCACTCCCCGCCGGCCACAGCCCTACCCGCCATTCACACCCTGTAGACCACGGCCATGCTCCCACTGGCCACGCCCCCCACCCGCAGGCCACGCCCACCCCACCCCGCTGGCTGCCTGTGGTCCCTCTTCAGCCCCAGAGGCTTGTGCAGCATGGCACACGGGCCCGAGGGCTCCCCTCAGGGGCTCTGGCCCGGACCCCCACAGCTGGGAGGTGGCGGGGACTCCAGGGGCGTCTCCACAGGGTTGGGGGCTCATAGGCTCTCCGTGCAAGGATGCAGTCTGGGAGCCCGTGGGCCTGAGGGACCACTTCACTTCCACCCTGAGGGCTCTTCTCCGGGCATCACGCGCCTGCCCAGGGTCTCTGCGGGGGTCTCTCAGCCCGGTCTCTCCCAGGCTGGTGGGCATCAGCCCTCCCCTCGGCACATCCGTCCTGGGGACCCGGTGGCCCCGTGCTGTGACGCATCACCCTGACCCAGGTGGGCAGGGGGTGCGGGAGCAGGGCTGCGAGTGCACCCCACTACCCCCTGGCTCTGATGCCCGCAGCGCGGGGCTGTGGGCGCCCCGAGCGGGTTCGCTGCCGGCTCCACGTGATGGCTGGGACAGAGCCTGGTCCACTGGGAGCCCGGTCAGTGGGGTGGCGATAACTGGGCTGTGCTCTCCCCCTGCCCCCAGAGTTACACGTTCCTGATCTCCTCCGACTACGAGCGGGCCGAGTGGAGAGAGAGCATTCGGGAGCAGCAGAAGAAGTGTGAGTGGCCCCCGGGCCGGGCAGGGGCTCCAGATGTGGGTTTGGGGTATTGACACTGTGGTCTCTGAGCTCGTTTTCCCCAGCGGGCTGGGCCGTGGAACTCATCCAAGTGAGGTGTGCCTTGGAGCCCCGACACAGAAGATGCTTGAGCAGGGGCTGTCCTGAAAGGACCTCCTGCCCCCTGTAACTGCCCACCGCCAGCCTGCCCTCTGACCTCCCCCGATGAACCCCACCTGCTCTCCTGGCCTTCCCTGAACTCCCCCACCCTGCCTGGTGGGTCTCCTGCCCTGACCCCTGCCTGCCCCTGGCGCTCCCCCACCCCTGCCTCGCCTGCCCACCACCCTGCCACACAGCCCAGCAGATGCTGGTGCCACGGGGCCCTTGGCTGAGCCCGGCTGGGTGGCCACGCCCTGCTGGCCCTGCTCCCCTGTGCTTGACCGCTGTCGGGACAGGGCGCCCACCCCGATCCAGGACGGGCCCTTCTCTGGACGCTTCCCTGTGTGTTAGCAGGTCTCTGCTTCTGCTCAGCTCACAGCTGTCCCGTGCTGCCTGGCTGCCTTCAGGGCTGGAGGGCAGACCCTGCCTGGGACCTGGGGCTGCGGCTGCCTGCTTCCCTCCTCTGCTCCCTGCCGCCCCCCAACCTGATGACTTGGGACTCCCAAGCCATTCTTGCTGAGAGGTTCCCGTGTGTGCCTCTTGCAGGGGCAGCCAGGCTGAACCCCGCATCCCGGGTGGCTGGGGGTGCTCCACACGCCTCTGCCCTGTCCCCCCGAGGGCACCGTCTCTGGGGATGGGTGCTCCTGGTGGCGCTGACGGCCGATGCCTGGGACCCCGCCCATGTTCCCGTCACGGGTGTCCTGTTGTAACCAGGGGCCAAGACTACTTATAGTGGCTGTCCTCTGCTCAGAAGTGAGGCCTGTTCCCCCACGTGGGGGAGAGACGGGGGCGCAGCGGACAGAGCTGCGTTGGTTGTTTGGGGAGACCCCACAAGAAGCTGCGCCGGGTCACCCCTCACAACTGCCATATGGCCGAGCCAAGGTGGCAGGCGACCCTGTGTGAGCACCTTGCAGAGGTTCCCTCCACACTCCCCGGGCCACGCCCCCCGTCCCTTAGCGGCTCATCCCTGGGAGCACGTGGACGCTGTAGGCCTCCTCACCGGGGCGCGCCGAGGGCCTGCTGCGAGGGTAGCTGGGAAAACCACTCCAGGGGGTCCCGGGGTTCCGAGGAGCGGGTGGACTCACCGGCTGGCGCCCCTGTGGCCCCATCTCAGGCTTCAAGAGCTTCTCGCTGACGTCCGTGGAGCTGCAGATGCTGACGAACTCGTGTGTCAAACTACAGACCGTGCACAGCATCCCGCTGACCGTCAACAAGGAAGGTGGGCTGCCCCCATCCCGCACCCTCCAGGCCGCCGTCCCTTACTGCTGTTGGTGCTGTCCTGGGGCCGGGGACCTCCGTGCCCGGGCTTGTGTGTGCTCCTGTCGGCTTCTCCCTGGAGTGGACGGGACAAGTTGGGGTGACCCAGGGGACCAGAGACTTGGTCCCGAGCCCCGAGCCGCTCCTCAGACCCTCTGTGCTCCGGTCTGGCCCTGGTTCCCGTCCCCCCGCCCACCCCCACGTGTGGGCGTGCCGCGGCTGCGTTCACTGTTACACTCGTGCACACGTGCTCGCACACGAGCGTGCTTTGCACACTGCGCCTCATCCACGTGACGTGCTCCCCGTCCCTCTCCTGTCCTGAGAGCCCGTCATGTCTCGTCTCCTTCCCCTTGCCCACGCTGTGAACTTAGCGCTCCATCCTAAGGCCGAGTGGAGGCCACAGCGGATGTGTTTCTGCTCACGTTGTCGCCTGGTCCCCGCTAAGCCAGTGACAGCCACGCGCTGCCCCCCACCCCCACCCGTGAGGGCTCCTTGAAGCAGAGCCCTGCCTCCTGCCTGCCCCTCCCAGGAGGACGGGCGCTCACCTGTCTGGTCTCTTGCACAGATGACGAATCTCCTGGGCTCTACGGGTTCCTGAATGTCATCGTCCACTCTGCCACCGGCTTTAAGCAGAGTTCAAGTAGGTGGCTGGTGTGGGGAGTAAGGTGGCCGGACCCTGAGCCAGAGGGTGTGGGGACCAGGGAGGCGGCTGACCGCCCGGAGGCGTGGTACCCGCTAACAGCCGCTGGGTGCGGGGTTGCTTTCCAGGGTGGACCTTGCCCTTGCTTGTACCTGGCTCTTCAGACTCTGGGAGCTGGGAGCTGCCCCCTGCAGGCAGGTCATGCAGTTGTAGAGGTCAGGCTTTGCTACAGAGAAGGAGATCAGTCCTGAATATTCATCGGAAGGACTGATGCCGAAACTGAAACGACAATCCTTTGGCCACCTGATGCGAAGAACTGACTCATTGGAAAAGACCCTGATGCTGGGAAAGATTGAGGGCAGGAGGAGAAGGGGACGACAGAGGATGAGGTGGTTGGATGGCATCACTGACTCAGTGGACATGAGTTTGCATGAACTCCGGGAGTTGGTGATGGACAGGGAGGCCTGGTGTGCTGCAGTCCATGGGGTCGCAAAGAGTCGGACACGACTGAGCGACTTGAACATCAACAAAATGCAGCCTAGGTCTCCAGGAGGCTGCGGGCTGGCACCCCGACCCTGGTGCCGGGGAGGTTTTGCTGCTCTTTAACATGCCGAAGGGATACCCTTTTAACCCTTCCCCTTGGAGCCATCTGTCCCAGCCGCATTTCAGCGCAGGCTCAGCACACACTTACCTGTCTGCCTGACCCCCAAGCTCTTAGGGCCCCTTGGAGGAGGATACGGGGCACGCACCCTTCTGACCATGCCACTGTCGCTACAAAACCGAACCAGACGTGCCTGATGAGCCCCAGAAGAGAAGCTGTTCCCAGGCTGGTGGATACCATCAGAGCTTTGTATCCAGGATATATCAAGAAGGCTTACAGTGCCATGCCTGAGACAGCCCAGTTTTTTAAAAATGAGCAAAAGATTTGAATAGACAAAAAAAGCAGATTTATTATAGATTTGTGGTTGAATGGGAAAAATGGGCCAAAGAGCTCTTTTCAGGAGTGATGGAAACACACTAAAATTGCGTGGTTGTGATGCCTGTAGAACTCTGCAGACTCACCCAAAAGCACCCAGCTGGACGCTCACAGTGCATGAACGTGAAGGCACAGTTGTTCATACCTCAGCAAAGCCGTTTTTTAAAGGAAACAACACAATTTCTGTTGGATAAGTTAAAACCATAACTAATTTGAATAAGCCTGAATACTTATTCAAATACATATTTTCGCTTTACCCTATAGTAACTTTATTAATAGGGCTTCCCTGGGGGCTCAGACAGTAAAGAATCTGCCTGCGATGCAGCAGACCCAGGTTTGATCCCTGGGTCAGGAAAGATCGGCTGGAGAAGGGAAAGGCTATCCAAGCCAGTACTCTTGCCTGGAGAACTTCATTAACACGCCGATGGACTGAGCCCCTTTCCACGGCCCTGCACCACTTCCCTCCCAGGGCGGAGCTACTGCCCATGAGCAGGGGAGCCAATGTCGTGACAGGTGCCGGCTTCTAGCTGCACTCGTGAGACATGAGGCTGTCTTGATGGCTCTGCTTTGGTGTCTTGTTTTAGGAAGAAAACCGAGAACTTTTCCGGGTGGTCCAGAGATCAGGATTTGGTGTTTCCACAGCAGGGGATGGAGGAGGTCACCGGTTCCATCCTGGGTTGGGGTCCCAAGATCCCGCAGGCATCACAGTGCTACCAAAAAAAAAAAACCCCAAGACACTTTTTTTTTTCTTTATGATTTAGAAAATAACACCTGCTTTTATGAGAAATGTGGGTGACAAAGGGCCATGTGGTCAGTCCCGCTCTCCGTGTGGCCCCCGTAGGTCTGTACTGTACCCTGGAGGTGGATTCCTTCGGCTACTTTGTAAATAAAGCCAAGACGCGCGTCTACAGGGACACGGCCGAGCCCAACTGGAACGAGGTGAGGCCCCCCCTTCTGGGCAAGCAAGAGGCGCTCGGTCCACGGGGTGTGACCACCAAGGGCTTCCCTGCCGGCCTCCGTGCCAGCAGCCATTCCCGGGGGAGCAGGTGGGCCGGGAGATTTTATCTCCTTGTTCCTGAGAATTTGCCTGCACACACACACCCCGCCCCGCCCCCTACCACCAGTGACGAAGACACTTGTTTTGCTGGCAGAGCGTCTGGAAAAAGGGCTTTGAAGTGCTTCTTACCATTAAGGCCCTTGTTATTGCCGAGTGTTTATCTGGGAGGTTTCCATGGTGTTTTTGCTCGGAAATTGGAATGAGCCTTGGGCGCTGTGACACTCCTGAGGCCCGGAAGCCGGGGCTCTGCTCCTGGGGCGGGGGTTGCCTCGCTGGGCTGGAGAGGACCCTGGTCTCTGTTCTCAGCTTCACTTTCGTGATCGTTAGACGTGCCACACGCCGCCCTCGGACCGGGGTCCTGAGGAGCCGGTGGACCTGCCTGGTCATTAGAACTCCAGGCGCCCGGGCTACCCGGGGCGGGGCGGGGCGGGGGTATCGGAGCCAGGCGGGGCCCATCCAGGAGGGCTGACCCCGCAGAGGCAGCGCATGCCGAGGGGGCTGCAGAGACCGAGCCTGGGCTGAGGGGCTTCAGGGCAGCCCACCACCCTGGTTGCACGTGTGGACCGTCTAGGTTCTCGCAGGTTCCTGGCACGAGCACCGTTCCTCCCCCCGCCCACCAGTCAGGCTCAGAAATACCTGCTCTCCCAACCCCCCGACCCCCGTTTCCCCACCAAGAACCCATGCTGGCAAAACCCTGCTGGCAAACGCGAGTTCCTGAGGTGTCTTGGGGGTGATGGAGGAGGAAGCAGGCCCCGCGCACCCCGCGGCAGACACGCTGAGAGCCTGGAGGAGAGCCTCTCCTCCAGGTCCCTCTCTCGCCTCGCCTGGGTTGCCTCCCTGGGTCAGTGTTTATGTTTTCCCTTCAAACAGACTGTCCTCGGAGCAGCTTGAGGGTCTGCAGCAGGACACAGCGCGCCCATGTCCCCGACCCTGGCCCCCCAGTGCCGACCCACCTTGAGGGCGCTGGTCATGATCAGCAGCCCCCAGAGACACTCCCCCCGAGCCCATGGGGGTTCTGTGTTTGTAACCAGCCCCCGCCCCGGGGCCTCTGCTGCAGGTGGTTCAGGGACCACCCTGTGTGAGATGCCGGCTCCCGGAGCTTGGGTTAGGCTAGGTGTGAGAGGCGCCCGGAGCTTCCGGAAGCTGCCAAACTAGCCTGCGGTGTGAATTTCGCGAGGGTCTGCATCTCGGGGTGACAGTGGGGAGGGTCTCGCCGTGGGGCCTCAGGAGCTGTCTGTGCAGGAAGGGGCCACTGTTCAGAGGCCCCTTTGGCCAGCAGCGCTGGCCGCCCCTCTGCAGGGCCTGCCTGGTAACCCGGGGCTTTCCTCCTCTCTCCGGGGCGCAGGAGTTTGAGATCGAGCTGGAGGGCTCGCAGACCCTGAGGATCCTGTGCTATGAGAAGTGTTACCACAAGACGAGGCTCGCCAAGGAGGACGGCGGGGAGAATGCAGACCGGATCGTGGGCAAGGGCCAGGCGCAGGTGAGGCAGCCCCTCTGCTCCCCGTGGGCTCCAGGGCATCCCCCCCGCCTCGGACCTGCGCTCCCCGCCTCCGGGTGCCCCGTGTGCTTCCCCGCTTGACGCCCGGGGACACCGAGGCGGGGGTCGGGGGACACAGTGAGGCAGGCCCGGCTCTGAGTCGTCGGCCGTGGGAGACCTGGGCTGGCGCCGTCCTGGGGCCTTTCCCGCCCCAGCCTGGCTGTCACTCAGCGTCCTTTCCCCGAGGGAATTCCAGCTCCACCTGTTTTTCCAGGAGGCCTTGAGCCACCCTGGCCTCTGGAGAGCCGGAGGTGGCGCCCTGCAGGGTTGCCCTTGGCAGTCAGGAGCCGCCTCTAATTGGAAAAACCGCAGACTCTTGAGCCTCCCCACCTGGCACCCCCTCTCCAGCGTGTAAACCCCACTTCCAGGCCTGCAGCTGCCTCTCTCTGTGGGGCGGGCGCCGGTCCCCCCCCCCCCCCCGCCCCTGGAGCTGGCAGAGGAGCCCCTGGTGGGTCAGGAGGAAGTCTCACAGAGGACCGGGGAGGGGTCCCCAGGTCCAAGCCCTCTGGGCCCTCAGCCTTCCGAGGACAGGACGGCCCCCCAGCTCTCGCAAAAGCACCCGCCTTGTCCTTCTCACAGCCTCACCTGCACGGCTCTGCACCCCAGGAGGAAGCCCCAGCACCCTCTTTCCTTACGGGGCAGCTGACCGGACCCAGCTAAGGGGGCTCCTGCCTGCCCTGCTCTGGAGGTGGGCCCTGACTGCTCCCCCAGGGCCTCAGGAACCCCCGCCCCCACCACGAGGCCTCCTGAGGGGAGTGGCTGGACGTGCCAGGTAGCCATGGGAGGACAGGGCTCCCCAGGAACCCCTGCCTCCCTTCCCCTCCCCGGTGCAGGAAGTGAAAACCCTCCAGGCAGAGAGGGTGACTCACACTCTGCAGAGTTCCTCCTCTCCGCTGCGACCCTGGGGAATCCTCACCATGGCTGGCTGGCTGGCTTCCCTGGGAGGGGCATGATGCCTGAGAAGCTGCTTAGGGAACTGGCCGGCTTGGGGCTTCCAGGGACCCCTGTCCCTTGGGACTGGGTCTGAGAGCCAGGATGTCCCTCTGATCACCTGTCTCTGCCGCCCTCCACCACTTGCCAGCTGGCACCATGGGGCAAGGGCGCCGGGGGGGCATGGCGCAGGCAGTCCTGGCGGCCCAAGGACAGAAAGCTGACGGTGCCTGGGGCTGGGTGCTCCTTGAGCAGGAGGCTGTGACTGCGTGGAATCCCGGGGATTCCAACCTCACTGCTGACCATCCCGGTTTTATTTTTTTTTAAGTGGTTAATTAAAAAAGAAAATTTTATTTAACTTGTTATTAGATATACGTATGTATCGCTTGCTTTACTGGAGCTTTGTCGCAGCGCGGGCTCCTCTGTGGTTGCAGTGAGCAGGGCTCCTCTGTGGTTGCAGTGAGCAGGGCCTACGCTGGTTGCAGGGCGCGGCCTTCCCACCGCTGCAGCTCCTCGTCCCGGAGCAGCACGGACTCTAGTGGGGGCTTCAGTGGTTGCGGCCCCCCCAGCACTAGAGCGCACGCTCAGGAGTTGTGAGCAGCTAACGTGGAACACGTTCCTCCACAGCAAGTGGGGTCTTCTCGGACCAGGGATCGAACCGGTGTCTCCCGCCCTGGCAGGAGGCCGCCTTGGTCTGTCCTTGATGGACGGTGGGGCGTTGCCCAGACAGGGCTGTTCGTGGGTGTCCCGAGCTGGACGCCTCTGAGCGTGGCGGTGTTCAGGCAGCTGCCTGGCGCTGGTCATCGCTGGGGCCTTGGTCATCGCCTCCGCGCTTGAGGACGGCTAGCCTCCTTTGTCCCCACCCCCCATTCCCTCCTGCGCCTGCCCCCTGCCCCAGCGTCCGTCCCCCACACCCAAGCTCTGCCCACACCTTGCCCAGCCCATGGTGAGCTGGCAGGCTGGGCGCCCGATTCCTTTTCTTGACTTTGGTTCCTCCAACCTTGGAGTTGATGTAATCTGCGTCCTTCTGCAGGACTGGGGTCCCGGGGGTGGCAGGGTCTGAACCGGGGCCTCCGAGCACGGCTGCTGGGTAACTGGGGGTCTCAGACAGGAAAGGGAACACTCGTGTTCCTCCTTTATGGAGTGAGGTTCTCTCTCTGGAAAGAGAGATCGAACCGGGGTCTCCTGTGTGGCGGGCAGATTCTTCACCGTCTGAACCACCAAGGAGTGAGCGGTAGTGATCAGATAACAGCGGGACCGAGGGGGTTTCTGGCTGCGCTGCTCTAGTGGGATTCTTGCTGAAGACAGGCCCGGCTCATTCGGACGTCACCAGGGAAGGCGGGGATGAACAGCGTGGTCACATGTTGAGGATGGTTAAATATTGAGTGTGGGAGTTTTAAAACATTTTTTTCTTAAATATTTACCCTCTATTTTTTTGGCTGCGTCAGGCCTTAGTTGCAGCACAGGGCTTGGACTTTGTGTTGCGGCCCTTGGGGATCCTAGTTCTCCATCCAGGGATTGAACCCACGACCCCCAGCACCGCAGGGCAGACTCTTAGCCACCGGACCACCAGGAAGTCCCTAGGGCAGGGATTTTTGCTTAACCGACTTGGCAGTTCAGTTCAGTCGCTCAGTCGTGTCCGACTCTCTGTTTCAGCAGGGTTCTTGCTAAGACCCATCTCTTGAGACAAGACCTGCAGGCATACCTCAGCGGTGCTGCAGTGAAGCAGGTCACGTGACGTTTCTGGTTCCCCAGTGCGTGTAAAGGGGATGTTGACACTGTACTGAGGTCAGAGTGTGCAATAGCGTCACGCCTGAAAAAAGGCAGCGTACGTGCCTTAATGAAAAAAACAAACCTTCATTACTGAGAAGTGCCAACCAGCACCTGACAACCAGGCTTGCTCCAAACCTTCGGCCTGTGACAGACGCAGATGGCGGGGCACGGAAACACGAGGGCTCGTCTGCAGCTGGAAAGCAGGTCAGAGGAGCTTGCAGACTCGGCCCCAGCCCTGCTGCCCTCCTGGGCCCTGGGGTGACTCAGAGCCGTCATCAGTCCTGGGGACGACGTCCCGGAGGGCCGGGAGGGGGTCTGTGACTCAGGCTGGGGGCAGCCGGGCTTGTTTACGAGTCTGGATCCTCAGCAGGAGGAAGGAAGGCAGTCAGGGGAGGCCGATCGTGCTGACAGCCCAGGACCCCAGCCAGCTGCCCTCCGCCGTGGACACGTATCTCTGTGGGGGCACCTCGGGGAGGCTGTCAGTGACTCCCGGGCCCAGCCTGCCTAAATGGGGTCTTTCCCCGCAATTCTAGGCGGTCTCCCAGCTGGGCCACGTGCGAGGGGCGTGTGGCCCTGCCTGTCCTGCTGTGGGGGAGGGGTGGCTACACCCCCCCCAGCCCTCTCCCCTCCCTCACACACACCTCAACTCAGAAGCTGAGTGCAGAGCCCTTCCCATGAGCAGAGGGTGGGCACAGCAGCCAGCAGTGTCCAAGCTTGGAGCCAGCCCGGGTCAGCAGGCCCCAAGGGGCCAGGGGCGGAGGCCGAACACGCTGTCGGGGCCGGAGGCGTCCCAGTCGTCCGGGGAGCAGGGTCCTCGCCCCCCAGGTCAGGGTTCTGGATCCACCCGACCCTCTGGATGGTGCCGGGGAGTCCTGGGTTCAGGAACCACTGGCCTGGGGGCCGGGGGCGTCCCAGGGTCAGCAGAGCCCAGGGAAGGCGGAGCCTTGAGGCGTTGCGAATTGCCTCCTTCCGTTTTCCCTCTCGCCTCTGTGTGCAGTGTCCGTCTCTCCTGCTCAGAGGGTGACTTGACGCTGTTGTTGTTCAGTTCTCGGGGCACCTGCCTTCTGCCCCTAACCCCAACCAGCCAGAGTGCGGGTGCATCAGTCCCCAGGCCCACCTGCCACAGGGCCATCTCAGGGCTGGCCACGTTCTGTTCCCCATGGGCATTCACGTGCCAGGGCCGCTTGGGTGCTGGGAAGTGTCGGGGGGCGCTGGGGGGTGGTCAGGGATGGATGAGCTGCGAACCTGTCTCAGGGCATCAACGGTGACAGCCCCTTGGAGTGGGCAGGTCCACGGGGTCTCCGGCCCCAGGAGCGTGAAAGGGGTGCAGATGGTTGTTAACCGTTTGAGGCTGGTTTGAGGCTGCAGAAGTTGTGTGCAGCCACGGAGCCCCTCGGGACTCAGCTTCCCGGGGACTCGCCCCGGAGTCCCTGCTGCCATGAGGAGCGGTGCGCAGCAGCCCAGGCCCTCCTCGCTCTAGCTGGGGTCCCGCTTGGGCCCCTGCATCTCTTTCTCATTGACTGACATCCACCGCATCCCTTTCAAGTAGAGAAGAAGCCAGTGAAAAGTGAAAGTGTTAGTCAGTCGTCCGGCTCTTTGGGACCTCTTGGACTGTAGCCCGCCAGGCTTCCTGAACCAGGGATCAAACCCAGGTCTCCTGCGTTGCCGGCAGATTCTCTACTGTCTGAGCCATCAGGGAGAAAAGTCAGTGATCTTAGTAATTTACAGTGTTTGATGAGCGTTAGCAACAATCGCATTTGAGAATATTTCCATCCTCTCAAAGCGGTTTCCCTGTTCCCACCCCCAGGCCCAGGCTGATCTGCTTTTTGTGTACGGATGTGCTCAGTCTAAACCCATCTGCGAGACAGGAGATGCGGCTCGATCCCTGGGTGGGGAAGACCCCCTGGAGGAGGGCATGGCAGCCCACTGCAGCATTCTTGTCTGGAGAATCCCACGGACAGAGGAGCCTGGCGGGCTACAGTCCATGGGGTCGCGAAGAGTCGGACAGGACGTATTGACTCAGCAGTTGCTCACACTGCGTGTTTTCTGTAAACAGACTCGCGCTCTGTGACGCGGTTTCTGTGACTGGCTTCCCCCACTTAGCAAAACGTTTCTGAGGGTCACCCGTGTCACGGTGCGCTCACCACATTCCCTTTTTTGGCTGGGCCTGCCTCACCCGTGTGTCCACAAAGCACGTTTCGCTTCTCTGTCTGTTCTCTAGTTGGGGGGCGCCTGGGTTGCTTCCAGCTCGCGGTCGTGACGGTGAGCGCGTGTGAATGTGATATCGGCACGGTAACAGACGGTTTCCTCCTTCCTGTGTGGAGAGCCGGGGGGGGCATCGCTGGGTCGGGCAGCCAGGGTTGGCGCTGTGAGCTGTTGACCTGCTCTTCCCGAGGGTTTCCTCCTTCCTGTGTGGAGAGCCGGGGGGGGCATCGCTGGGTCGGGCAGCCAGGGTTGGCGCTGTGAGTTGTTGAGCTGCTCTTCCCGAGCGCCTGCAGCGGTTCACGTCCCCGTGGAGGTGCCCAAGGGCTCCTGTTTCTCAGCGTCCTCAACAAGCCCCTGTTACTGTTTGCTTATTTATTGGGGTGCATCGAGTCTTCGCTATGGCACTCGGGGTCCCCGCGACGTCACACAGGCTCTTTCGTCACTGCACGTGGACTCCCTAGGTGTGGCTTGAGGGCTCGAATCCGCGTCCCCTGCCTTGCCTGGCGGATTCTCAACCACGGTACCGCCCAAGAACGTCCCCTGTCTTGTCTGTTTTTGATCAGAGCTGTCCTCTGGGTCTTGGGGTGATGCTGGAGCCTGGTTGGTGTTGGGGGAGGGCAGGAAGGAGTTAACGACGCAGCGGTCTGAGCTCCAGGAATGCGCTAGAGAGACAGAGGCTGGAGGGCCGCGTCCCCTCCCTGACCACTCCTGGGAGCAGGTTACAGCGCGAGGCTTGGTCCGGAGGGCCGGAGAGGCCCTGTTGGCCCGTCCTGGGCGCTGACCACGTCCTGGAGGAAACCGCAGTCTCCAAGGAGGTGGGTGAGGAGGGAGCCATGTGCCCTATTTTGGTCCTGCCGCTGCCCCCTGGGGCGGGTGGACGAGAGAAGCTCTGAGTGTGCCCGTCAGGCCGCCCGTCCCTGACCGCCAGGCTGCCTCGGCCTTCCAGGGAGAGCTCAGGGCAGCCGTCCGCCAGGCCTGCCACCCACCCTTATTCCCTGGGGATGCCCCGTGCCCCGCCCTGGGGGAGGCAAGCGCAGATGCAGGCCTCTGTCCGGGGAGGAGGCGCCCTGCCCATCCGGCCCCGTTGTCTGGAGCGGCTGGCGCGTTCCTCCCCAGACCCCATGCACCCGGGGCTTTCCCGAAGGCGCTGACCCTTTCCTGGTCCTCCCCAAGTATGCTCCGTTCCCAGCCCGGGTTCCCCGCTTGTTTACTTCCCTGTGTTGTAAATAGCCCAGGCAGGAGCCCGCCACGAGCACTGTTTGTGGACAGAGCCCGGCCTGCAGGGGGCCGTCCTCACGTGGCTTCTGCCCACTGTTTGTTGGAGCCGGGCCAGCCTGTGGACTGTCTCCCCTGCACCCCCGGGGCCGGAGGGCAGGCAGGTGGAGGGGTGGACGGCAGCGCTGAGCCCCTGGTCCCTGGGCCGAGCGGCCGGTTCCAGGGGTTGTGGGCCCTTCTCCCACCCGAGTCCGCCCCTGGCAGGGATGGATGTGGTCGCAGCTGTGGCTCTCGCAGAACCTAAAGTTGGGGGGGGGGGGCCAGGTCCAGCCGTGTGGCGGGCTGGCCGGGCAGACACGGGTTACTCAGCGTCTCTAAACTGCCCAGCAGGAAACCAGCCCCTTGAGAAGGAAGCGTGGCTTTTCTGGGCTCTGGAGGGAAAGCGTGACGCATCGGGGTTCCCGTAACCAACAGGCTGCCTTGTGGGGGTGTTTTTCCCACGCAAACAAAGCGAGCAGTGGGACTGGGCGAGCCTGCAGGGGCGGGTCTTCCTGAGAAGCCGGGTAAAAGGCGGCGGGGCCGGAGCCCAGCATGCTCCCGCCCGATGCTGCTGCCCGGCCGCTGTCCCATCCGCCGTGCCGCTGCCTTGCCACCAGCCCCTCGGGCAGCGGGGCCAAGCATGCGGGAGACGCCTGGTGCGGCCGCGCTGCAGACCCTCCTGCGGCACCTCCACCCTGGCCTGGCGGGCTGCAACCGGGTTTGCAGCACCTCCCTGTGGACCCACATCCGAAGCCTCGTGCACAAGGGCAAGGTGGGCCGGGGATCCCTGGGGTGGGGGGCACCGGGCCCCCTCCCCAGCCCTGTCCCACTGCTGGCTACGCTGGTCTCAGTTCTGGAAGAGGAGGGGAGGGATGGGGAGAAGGGCCCAGGGATCCCCAGCCTCTGGAGGGAACCGGAAAGGGCGTCTTTCTGTTGCTCTGTCTCCGCTTTTAAAGCTGCCCGTTGGGACGCCCCTGGCGGGTCCAGTGGTTCCGACGCCACGCTTCGCTGCAGAGGGCAAGGCTTCAATCCTAAGCGAGGAACTAAGATCCAGACACTACACAGCATGGCTAGAGAAGTTCTTTGTTTTTAATTAAAATAACAGAACTGCCATCAGTGGAGGGACGCTGTCCCTTTCCTTGGGAGCAGACTTGCTTCCTGGGCGGCCGGGACACGGGCACCCCCCCCTCCCGCCACACCTGGCCTGGTCGGGACCCAGGAGCTCCACTGGTCCTCAGAGCTGCGAGGGCCCTGGGTGCCCCCCGCCCCCACCCGCTGGTGCCCCTGAGAAGGTGGGACCGCAGCTGGGGCCAGCCAGCCCCACGTGCCAGTGGTCTGTGCCGGCTCTCTGCTCGCACACCCACCCCTCAGGCCGGGGTCCCCACGGCCCCAGAGTGTGGCCCCAAGAACCTCCCAGGAGGGGGAGGCCCCGCCGTGGGTGGACCTGGCCTGGACTAAAGACCCCGCCTGCACAGGCCCCCACGCCAGAGGGCCACACTAAGGGGAAGACAGGGTCCCCAGCTCTTTGATGAAACATCACCCCACCCCCCAGCCCCCAGAAGAAGATGCTGTTGAAATCAGGCTTCCCAAAGTGCTGCTTACGTGACTGGGCAGCCTTCTCCCAGCTGCATGGAGCCCTCTGTGATGCTGCAGCAGGACAACTCCCAGCCCCCCAGGCTGCCAGGGCGGGCGTGAGCACCCCTGGGAAGCGAGGGTTCCCGAGGGAGCAGGGTGCAGGGCCTGAGCGGTCACTGACTCATCCCCCAGCCGAGCCTGGGCTGCAGGCAGCAAGGGTCTGGGGACGGAACGGCTCTGAGACTCCAGGACTTTTCTAGCGGGTAGCGGGTCCTCCATCAGGACCCCACTTGGCCTCTGGAGAGAGGTACCTGCCGAGGCCTGCCGCTGATTCCGCTTGGACGTGGAGGAGTCGCGGGCTTGGGCTTGCTGCCCGGCCAGGCCTCTGCTCGGATGCCCAGGGCTTCTGGTAACCATGACCCCTTGCTTTCAGCTGGACCCTCAGACCCTGCAGGACAGAGACTGGCAGCGGACGGTCATCGCCATGAACGGGGTATGTGCCCCCTGGCGCTGTGCTGGCTTCCGCTTCCTGCAGAGTGTTGGGGTGGTTGTAGTCCCTTCTGAGACCCTCGGGGTTGGAGGAGGCAGAGAAACCACAACGTGCGTGCCCGAGTCCACGCAGGCCGGAGTCCTGTGGCTGGAGTGCAGGTCACCCGCCAGGCACTGGGCGTCTCTTCTCAAGTGGAGGTTCAGGGGCATCACGGAGATGGAGGGGGCCTGGACCCTGGGGTCTGCCCATAGAGGCTGAAACCCCTGATTAGACTCCAGTGCCCCGTAAGAACTGAGACCTTAAGAAAAAGCACTGGCGCTCGCCAGAAAAGCTTGGCATGTAGGGCATCCTGGAGGAGGGCGTGGCAACCCCCTCCTGGACCCTTGCCTGGAGAACCCCATGGACAGAGGAGCCTGGCCGGCCACAGTCCCTGGGGTCGCACGGAGTGGGACACGACTGAAGCGAGTTAGCAAGTAGGACGTGGTGCCACCATTTGATAGGCAATTGGTGTTTTATTACATTATTTTCTATGCGTTTTCTCTAGTGTCTTTTTTTCAGCTTTTTGTTTTGTTTTGGGATGTAGCCAGGTGACAGTGTTGTGATAACAGAAGGGACTCAGCCACACACATACGTATGTCCATTTCAGTCCAGTCGCTCAGTCGTGTCTGTCTTTGCAACCCCATGGACTGCAGCACGCCCGGCCTCCCTGCCCATCAACAACTCCCAGAGCTTGCTCAGACTCAGGTCCATTGAGTCAGTTGATACATATATGGATACACCGATCCATTCTCCGCCAAACTCCCCTCCCATCCAGGCTGCCATGCAACATGGAGTCTCATGGTTCTTTCTAATCAGGATTAAATGAGAAGCAGAAACCACAGGGTCGTGGGGGGAGGTTGTGCAGAAGCAGGTCCTCAGACTGCCCTGGCTGTTCCCGGCTGCCACTGAGTTGGACCAGGGCCCGCCCCTGACCTGGACCCTAGCCTGCCATCGCGGGGCTCTGGGACCAGGAGGCTGAGAGGGTCGTGCCTCCTTCCTCCCCGGCAGATTGAAGTGAAGCTGTCAATCAAGTTCACCAGCAGGGAGTTCAGCTTGAAGAGGATGCCTTCCCGAAAACAGACGGGCGTCTTCGGAGTCAAGATCGCCGTGGTCACCAAGTGAGTAGCCAGGGCTCCCGCGTCTCGTCCCCGAGGGCGGAGGGCGCTCCCACCCCGGGTGTCTCTGCAGGATGGAGACGGTGTGGGCCTCCCTCTCTGTGTGGGTCGCTGTGCGGGGACCCCTCGCGGGCCCGTGGAGCACTCTGTGCGTGGCTGCCTTGCGTGCTGACCACGGACCAGTCCCCAGCAGCTCGGGGCTGTCCCGCCCCTTGCCTGTGCTGCCCCCGGAGCCAGGCTCGCCAGGGTTCCCTTCCCTGCCTTGGAATTTGTCAGGATCCGAGCTCCTGTCCTGCCCCCCCGCGCATCACGGGTCAGCCATCAGAAGACACTTGTGTGCAGGTTCAGGGCGGGCCTTGGGAACACAGCCTCTTCCTCCAGAATCCACTTTCCCCGGTTTGGAGCCTAGCCCGACCCTGACCTCACTGGTGGTCAAGCGGGACACCTGGCTACAGCCTGGCTCCTGGCTACACCCCAGCCACCCCCCCAGCTCCTCCGGGAGGCTCTGGGCAGGAGCAGGGACCCCTGAACGAGCACACTCGTGAGAGGGGCTGGGGACAGTACTCTGCTGGGTCCTGGATCCAGTCGCTAAACTAGACTGAACCAGCCCTCCAGACTTTAGAGTTCTTACTCTGAAGAGTTTTAGAGTCCTTAATCTGGTGTCCTGCCTGCAGGGGCTAGAATTGTCCCATTAGGATGCGGAAGAGAGAAGGGTAGCGTCACAGGGTTCCAAGCTGAGCACAGGGGCCAGGCGGTCCGTGTACTCTGTCCTCTGGCCCGGCTGCCTGCCGGGCGCGGGGCTCCCCTCTACCTGAGGCCTGGAGGGGTCCCCCCACCCCCGCCCGGCTCGTTCCCAAGACCCTTGCAGTCAGTCGGCCGTTAACCCAGGGCCCCGGGGGCTCCGGACTGACCTCCAGTAGCCGAGCTCAATCAGAAAGGCCTCCCGATCGCGCCCCCAGGGCGGGTGTGCTCGGAGGGTGTCCAGCCCCCCGGAACTGTTGCAAAGACCCTGATGAGATGGAGGCCGTGACGATCGTGAGAGCAGAGCCGGGGGCGGGGCACACGGCAGGCTCTGGTGCTGAGGGCCGAGGGGGCGGGGCTGCCGGATGCTGAGGCACCGCCCCCCCCCCCATCCCGGCCGCAGGAGGGAGCGGTCCAAGGTGCCGTACATCGTGCGGCAGTGCGTCGAGGAGATCGAGCGCCGGGGCATGGAGGAGGTGGGCATCTACCGCGTGTCCGGAGTGGCCACGGACATCCAGGCCCTGAAGGCGGCCTTTGACGTCAGTGAGTGTCTCGGCGGGTGGGCGCGGTGCATGCGCCGCTGGGGAGGGCGGTTTGGCAGAAGCCGGTTCCTAACCCATCCTGACCACCCGCGTGGCTCTTGCCAAGTAAGACCTGGGGCTTCCGTGGGGCGGCCCCCTGCTCTCCCCGCGGGGGCTCAGCTGCCCCACACCCCCGCGCCCTGTGTGGGTGTGACCGGAGCCCACGGCTCAGCGAGTCTGGTGCCAAGAAGCTGGTGGAACCGCCCCGATTGCCAGATACGGCGGGTTGTCCTCGAGGGATTTCTCCTCCCGCCGCGGGGGGCCTGCAGCCCTGGACGGTGTGGCGCGGGGTGGGGGTCACCGCCACTGCAGTCACAGCTGCGAGGTGACCCGCACGGCTGGCTGGGGCTCAGAGGGTGGAGCCGACTCTGGGTCCACAGCGGGCTCCGCTCCACTCCCACGCTCTTCCCCAGACAACAAGGACGTGTCGGTGATGATGAGCGAGATGGACGTGAACGCCATCGCCGGGACACTGAAGCTCTACTTCCGCGAGCTGCCCGAGCCCCTCTTCACTGACGAGTTCTACCCCAACTTCGCCGAGGGCATTGGTGAGCGCGGGCCGTCCCCAGGCCCCTTTCCTGTCCGCCTTTGGTGGAGGGGGGAAACCCGAGTTTCAGCACAAACTCTGCGAGTGGGGGGGGACGGGGAACCCAGCCTGGGAGGCCTCCACGGGCTGACCCTCTGTGCTCGTCCCTTGAGGTCGCAGAGAGGGGGGCTGCCGCTGTGGACACGCCAGTGTGGGGTCCGGAGGCCGCTGTCCTGACTGGCCTCAGACCCTGGCTCATCAGTCAGGGCTTTCGAGTACCCCCTGACCCCGGGCCCACCTGGAGGGTGGGGGGCGCTGGCATTCTGGGTGGCTGCAGCCTCTGCACCTGCCCCCCACCACCACCCAAAGCTGCTCAGCAGAGGACCTGCCCTCACCCACCCCCACCCAGGTGCAAAGGCTCATGTGAGGGGGGGTCTGTGGCCCCCGTGTCCCCTGAGCAGGACGTGGGAAGGGCCTAGGGGCCAGGAGGGCAGCTGTGCCCAGCACCCCGACACGGGTCCCTGTGGTGCCCTCCACCACTCTGAGGTTCCGAAAAGGCGTCCGGGGTGGCCAGGCTCCCACCCAGGGCCCTCACCGGGGGCCAGCGTGGGAGGCAGGACGGTGACTGGCCCAGGCCCTGGGGGCACCTTCCAGCCCCGGGCTGTGACTGTGAAGTAACCCCCGCCCCTGCAGCGCTCTCAGACCCCGTTGCGAAGGAGAGCTGCATGCTCAGCCTGCTGCTGTCGCTCCCGGAGGCCAACCTGCTCACCTTCCTCTTCCTCCTGGACCACCTGAAAAGGTAGCCCCCTCCTCTGGGGTGCTCAGGGCTCCGGTGGGTCCCCTGCGCCCATCAGACTCCCTGGCACCCGGGGCCTTCCCTCTGTAGTGCTCCCCCCCGTCTGGGGGTGCCCCTCCGGGTACCGGCACCACCGTCACCCGTGTCCCCCTGCGCCGTGGCCGGTCCTTCCCCACCCCGCCCTTCCCCGTGGGCCTCCAGCCCTCTGGGTCCCGGCGGGGGGTGGGTCAGCCGGGGAGGAGCACCCCCGCCCTCCCGCCTGCGGTGGCCTGGGTCCCCGCCCACCTCCACGCCCCCCTCCCCGAGGCCGTGTGACAGCAGTTTCCCCCTGCAAACCCCACACAGGGTGGCCGAAAAGGAGACGGTGAACAAAATGTCCCTGCACAACCTCGCCACGGTGTTCGGCCCCACACTGCTCCGGCCCTCGGAGAAGGAGAACAAGCCGCCCGCCAACCCCAGCCAGGCCATCTCCATGACCGACAGCTGGTCCCTGGAGGTCATGTCCCAGGTACGGTGGCCTCGCCTACCTGGCCTGGACCTGTGGCCCCTGCCTGCCCGCCCCCCACCCCCCCCCCCACCCCCGTGTCCTGCCAGTGGCTCCCACCAAGCCGCGCAGGGGAGGTGGCCGAGGTCAGGGGACAGGGCCACGAGGCAGACGGGGGTGGGGAGGGCAGGCCACGGCTACCCCCTCTGCTCTTAGCTGGG
This sequence comes from Oryx dammah, assembly GCF_014754425.2. NCBI lineage: Eukaryota > Metazoa > Chordata > Mammalia > Artiodactyla > Bovidae > Oryx > Oryx dammah. The sequence goes on along the minus strand of NW_024070196.1, from coordinate 70,541,005 downwards.
GCTCCCAGGACCCGCCCCGCTTGGCGGTCCTCCTGCTGTGAGGGGCCCTGGGTCCTTCGGGCGGCTCTCCCGCTCTGAGCCGCTGGCCCCTCCCGCTCTGCCCCGCAGGTCCAGGTGCTGCTGTACTTCCTGCAGCTGGAGGCCATCCCCTCCCCGGACAGCAGGAGGCAGAGCGTCCTCTTCTCCACCGAAGTCTAGAGGCCCCCGGCCCGTCCCGAGAGAGCAGGGGCCGGCCCGGGACCCTGCTAGGGACACGGGCCGTCCAGCCACAGAGCGGGAGCTGAGCCTCCTGGAGGAGCCACTGCCCCGCCCCCCCCCACCGCGGGCCCTCGCTGCTGCCGAGAGACAGCGACCCCTGGCGGAAGCGGCCGGGGGTCCGCGCCGCCGCCAGAGGGCGCCCCGAGCCGGCGCGCCGCCCGTCCTGGGCCTGGGCGGGACCAGGCGGAGGGAGTGGTTTCCTGAAACGGCCACCTGCGCGTCTCGGGGGCGAAGGGAGCAGGCGCGAGCGGACTCCCCGACTCGCGGGTCGTCGTCCGGAATAAACACCGCCGCCGCTTCACGCCCGGGGGCCGGGGCCCCTCCCGTGCGGGTGGGCAAGGGTCGGTTTCCCAGATCGGAACGCCCGACTCCTGTTCTGTGACCGGGTTGGAGGAGCCGAGTCTGCACCGTGTAGCGCCTGACCCCGTTCACCTCCCGGCTTCTCTTTCTCTGCAGAAGGCTCTGCGGCAGACAGGGTCTCCCTCCTGCTCTGTCCTCCGTTGCTTTGTCTCTGCCCATCTCGCGGCAGCCTCCCACCGACCCGTGTCTCGTGCAGGGCCCGGACACCAGGGGAGGGGAGCCCCGGGGCTGCGCACTTGGCCGCTGCTCGTCGGGGGAGGGCGGACCCGCCCACCGTCCAGAAGGTCGCCCCGTGGGCTCAGAAGGCCGGCCTCCTCCGACCCGTGGCCCTCCCAGTCCCCTGATCACACCCCGCCCCCTCAAGCCCCTGACACCCAGATTGGCTGCGCTCCCTCACCGCACTCGCCCAACAGACTCTTGTAAAGGTTTTCCTCTCTTGGTGGCAGCGGCAGCTTGCCGACAGCTTGTTTTAAACTTTGATTCGGATAGCCTTTTGATACTTGAATATTTTTAAGTTTTATACAGTTTCTAATTTTTTTTTTCCTAAGAAGATTCAGATACCCACTAAGATGTTAGAATGTACTCTGTGGACAAGCGGTGTCCACAGCGGCATCTCTTCTTCCTCCACGCGCCAGCCCTCTTTCCATCGGGAGCTGCTCCGGAAGTCTCCTGGGCACCCGGAATTGGGGGGGAAGTTGGGAACAGGCCCGGGGTGGGGGCGGGGGACGCCCTCCCCAGAGCAGGTAGAGGGACCGACCCCGCCCTGCGCACACACTCCACACCCCTGTGCTGAAGCCAGTACGTGGCTGGTTACCCTCCCAACCGTCTGACTTAGAAGACAGAACTGGGGACACCTCTAGGTATTTTGAAGACGCGCGTCTGTGAAGAATTGCATCGCTTCTTTCTAAGAAGGGTGGGGGCAAGGAGAAAAGAAACAGGCAAAGCTTCCAGGCTGGACTTGCGGGAAGAGAGGATGCGCTGAACCAGAGGAGGGAAGTGGAGGGACGACTCAGGAAAAGGCACTGGCTTGTCACGTGATTAGACCAGTCACGCGGGGCACTGCCCGGGCCCTGTCCGTGTCCCCGGCGGGGCAGGAGGCTCTACCCCCGTCGTGTTGACGGGCAGAAGCTCCGGGCACGTGGGGGCCACGTGCCCCTCCTTCTGTCTGCTCGTGGACTTGCTGACACGGGGACAGAAAAAGAAGCCACTGGAAGGTCTTATGTCCTCATACTGTATTTATTTAGTCGTACTTTGGTCTCATGGGGAGAGCTGTGGTCCCCCTGGGGGATGAGGGTGTAGCAGACGTCAGGGGGCATGTCCTCTGTCCCCGAATGTTCTCTGGACTTGGTGGGTCTCCTGGCCTCCGGCCCCCGACCTCTTCTAGCCTGGCTTCCCGTCCCGTCCAGCCCTGCCGAGGGAACGCGCTCTGCCTGGAAAGCCCTGGCCTGGTCTCTGTTTCCCTGGAGCCTTCATGATCTGCACCCATCACATTGAAACTGGAAAGCTGTCTCAGCGTCTGTGCCAATTCCGGTTCCCTGCCGCACCTCCTTCCCTATTTCAGCTTTTTCTTTACTTAGGATGCGCTGTCTCGTGGTGGGATGACTGTTCTTTCTTCCACAGCTGTCGAGGTGTTCCTTCACTGGCCCACCATGGCGGCGGTTGCTCTGAGTCCCCCGGCATCTCCGAAGCCGGTGGGCGGGTGACCGCCTGGGGGCCGGACATGACCTTCCACGAGGCTCAGTGGCCGGACTCCACCTCGCTGCCCGGGGCCCTGCGTCTGGAGCCCGGCTGCGCGCTGGGGCTGGTGGTGGGTCTCTAGGCGGCCGTGTGTCTTGAGTTCCAGCTCGGCTGTCTCTCCCACCACAGAGGGTGGGGAGGGAAGAACGACTTTCATTAAAGTTCCTTGAGGCGACTTGCGTCCGTGGTGGTGGCTGCTATAGAAACGCCGGGACCAGGGGCTCCAGGAGCACCCCCAACGGGGCCGATGGGTCAGGGCTGGGGGTGGGTGTTGGGGCTGGAAGCGGCAACAAGTGGAGTGGACAGGCAGGCATCCAGGAGGCCTCCCCGAAGTGGTGGGCACCGCTGGGGACAGGCCCAGCCCGGGGCGTCCACTTGCCCACATGCCACCTGCCTGCCAAGCGTTGGGGCCGTTGGGTTTGGGGTGAGCAGCTGCAGGGACACGGGCATTGCCCAGTGCCAGGGGCGGGGGTCCAGCCACGCCCAGCCCAGCCCTGCCCAAACCCCTCAGCCTCGGTGGTTTCCACCAGTGCTCCCGGGCCCAGCCTTTGGGTTGTCAGCCGCAGGGCATGGGCCCCCTTATCTGCCACCAGCCTTGCCTTCAGAAAAAGCCACCCAGTGTCCAGGGAAGCCGTGCCCCCATGGAGATGGGCATGCCAGGTGGGGACCTGCATTGCCGTCCTTGACATCTGCCAACACCTGGAGGCTCCTCCGGGGCGCCTTCCTTGAGGCGTGAGGGTTGGCATTTGCAGAGCTGCATGGACGCTGTACTGCGGCCCTCCTGACGCCTGCTGACAAAGAGAGGGCTACTGCGGGCCCCCACCTCGGATCTGACCCCTGGAAGGCAGCTCTGTGTGTGTGCACGCTCAGCTGTGTCTCTTTGAGACCCCCTGGCCTGTAGCCCGGCAGGCCCAGCCCCTCTGTCCGTGAGATTCTCCACACAAGAATACTGGAGTGGTTTGCCATTCCCTCCTCCAGGGGAATCTTCCTGAAAGTCTAGTTATATCTCTCTATCCCTGCCTTCCGGGTCCTATTCGAAAACCTTTAATAAAAAGAAAAGCTCCAACGCGTCTCTCTCATGAGGAATCGATTTGGGGACAAGCTGACGGTTCCCCATTGTTCCTGAGAGCAGGGGCTTTGTCCAGCCGCCCAGGCCAGTGGCACAGCCAGGGAGTGGGGCTGTTCACTGCTGTGGGGTCTGAGGCCTTAGAACTGAAAGACCCTCGGGAGTCAAGCCCTATGCTTGGTAGGTGGGTAAACGGAGGTTGCATGAAGGGCCCCCCACCCCCACCGTCTTGGCTATTTGAAGAGCAGAGACAGGCTGGGGACCCGGTGTCTCCACGCTCCCCACAGGTCAACTCCCTCTCCTCTGGGCTAGACGTGGCCAACCGTGCTGGCCTCGAGCCAAGGCCTGGCATCACGCATGTACGCCAAGCGGATGAAGACGGGCAGGATTTTGTGTAGAGACCTCAGAAGAGCCTGTATACCACCTCCAAAAAAAAAGAAGGCCCCAGTGGCCCTAAAAGGAATTATTTCCATGATGGAGCGAATGATGGGCTGTTCCCAACAGCTCTGTAAAGATAAACAGAAAAGGCAAGGGGCAACAGACACAGTGGCTGTTGAAGAGGCCCAGATGGCCTCCTGGAGCAAATGCCCTGGGTCAGCGGGCAGGATGGGGGCCGCACGTCACCCAGCTCTCCCGGGGCGGCAGGGAGACCACAGCAGGCACAGCGCGACCGGCAGGTGGCTGCGGTCATGGTCCTGTAAGCCAGGGCCCTGCTGCATCTGAGATGCCCCCAGGTTGGGAAGGGAGACTGCTTGGCGGGTGTGTGTGAGGGGGGCAAGGCTGCTCCTCCGGGTGTCCCTGTATCACAGGCCACGTGTCTCGGGACAGACCCTCTGGGAGCCTCTCTGGCCCATTCGGCCAGATCACTGAGGGCCCGGTCTGCACACCAGCTCCCTTCCATTACCCCCCTGTGGCGGGCCTGAACAGAAACTCTCCCTTGGGATTTTCAAGTCCCTTGGCGGAGGGGAGCTGGGCTGCTGGGATAAGAGCTCTGTGTACGTGCTAAGTTCCTTCAGGCGTGTCTGACTCTGCGACCCCCTGGACTTGGAGCCCGCCAGGCTCCTCCGTCCACAGGGATTCTCCAGGCAAGGCTGCTGGAGTGGGTTGCCACGTCCTCCTCCAGGGGCTCTTCGCAGCCCAGGGATCGAACTTGCGTCGCTTGCATCTCCTGGGTTGGCAGGCGGATTCTTTTACCAGGAGTGCCTGCTAAGAAGCGCAGCTGCTGGGGAAGGGTAGATTCACATGGGATTCTGGACGAGGAAGGGGCCCTAAGGGGCGGGGTTTACAAGGGAGCAGCCCACCCCACCCCCGGGGGCAGGCGTCGCCTGGATGGTGGCCGGCCCAGACCTGCAGCCTCCCTGGGACTCCGTGGTGTGAGGCTGTGACACCTGACTGTTGTCCGTGTCCCCCCGTTAAGACGCTGCACCCCTGAGGGGCACTCCCCACGCAGGGTGCTTTATGGTGATGGCCAGGAAGAGACTCTGGGGCTCGTGAGTGGTGGGCAGTGGCCGCAGGAGCCTGTCCACCCGGCAGGCTGGCCTCTGGCCCATTTGAGTCTCAAGCCACATGGTGTAACCTCGCCCCCGACACCCGCCCCCAACCCCGCACCCTGGGAGTCCCAGACTCCACCGCTGCAGGTGGCTGCAGACGGAGCTGTGCGCCCAGCTTCAAGTGCTGAAGCCCTAAGGCCCAGCAGAGGTTGAAGCCCTGATCCACAGGCCTGATGGCTTCATAAGAAGACGAGAGAGAGCTGCCTGGCCGTCCAGTGGTTGGCTTTTAGTGCTGAGGGCCCAGGTTCGATCCCTGGTTGGGGAACTAAGACCCCCATAAGCCATGGGGGGTGGGGAGGAGAACGCGAGAGACCAGAGCTCTGTCTGCGCTGCTCACAGAGGAAAGGCCGTGTGAGGACACGGGGAGAGGCCGCAAGCCAGGAAGAGACACCCGGGGAGGAACCAACCCGGACTGCACTCTGACCTCGGGCTCCAGATCTGCGGGACACCCATGCCGGCCGCGCGCACCCCTGACCGCGGTTCTCACTGTCACGGCCGCTGGGGCCCACCGGACGGAGGCCTTTGGCTGTTCTGACCCCTGGCTGCGGACCCAAGCCTGGGACCCGCGTCCTCCCCATGCCGTTCCGGGAGCACGGCCCTCTCGCTGGGCCCCAGGGTGGGCGAGTGACCGCGCGAGCTCACGGAGTGCTCCCCCCCACCCCCGGCCCGGGCCAGGCCAGCGAGCCTCATGGCCAAGCCCGCGGCTCCCGCTGCCCCTCGCCGCACGGCCCACGGCCCTCACCAGGCCCAGGCCAGCCTGGTTCTGGCCGGAACCCCGGGCCCCTCACAGCCAAGCCAAGCCACATCCGGCCCGATTTCTCTGACCCACTCCCGGCCCCTCTTGCTGCCACAGGCGGGCCTGCTGACCTAGTGTGTTCAACGAGCCCCCCAGGACGCCTTATGTTTCCTCAACAGGCTGGTCCTTCCTCTGGGTCTTTCCAGAACTCCTCAGAACCGCCTTCAGGGCTTCCTGCAAACGCGGCGTGTTTACACAGAGCCCTGCTTTGGGTTCCACACGGAGTAAGGGATGTATTCTTAGGTCTGCCATCTTTACCCCTTTGCTTAAGGTCTCCCCAGAGTGAAAACTACCCTCACGGGGTGAATTTTTCAAAAAAAGGGCTGCAAGCCCCGAGATTGATTCTCAAAGAGACACGGGTGTGTTGGGAGACTCGGGGTGTGTGCAGGCTTGTCGGGAGGCTAGTTTGCAAGGGGGGCCCTGGCGGCTGAGGGAGGGCCCCCAGGGCCCACAGGCCATGGCGTGGGCCACTCACATAGGTCCTTGGGCCTCACTCTCCTCACCTGTAAAGCAGGTTTGGTTTTGGGTTTTTTTTGGCTGCGTGGTGGCATGTGGGATCTTAATTCCCCAACCAGGAGTTAAACCCAGGCCCTCGGCAGTGAACGCGCCGAGTCCTAACCACTGGACTGCCAGGGAGTTCCCTCCTCACCTGTAAAATCGGGATTTAATCAGACACTTTGGCACGGGAGAGGGCCACAGGCAGGCGGAGGAACATGCGTGGGGGCTCAGGCACGTTTCCATGGAATCCGTTGATCGGGCTCAATATCCCTCTGCCCCTTCTGTGTTGTTGATTCTCGGGGTCCTCGTGGAGGTGGAACCAGGAGGCTGGACCAGAGTGAGTGCTTTCTGTGGACGGGGACCCAAAGCTGAGGGACAGTCAGTTCAGTTCAATTGCTCAGTCGTGTCTGGCTCTTTGCGACCCCATGGACTGCAGCACGCCAGGCCTTCCTGTCCATCACCAACTCCTGGAGTTCACTCAAACTCACGCATCGGTGATGCCATCCAACCATCTCATCCTCTGTCGTCCCCTTCTCCTCCTGTCTTCAATCCTTCCCAGCATCAGGGTCTTTTCCGATGAGCCAGTTCTTCACATCAGGTGGCCAAAGTATTGGAGCTTCATAGCATCAGTCCTTCCAGTGAACACCCAGGACTGGTCTCCTTTAGGATGGACTGGTTGGATCTCCTTGCAGTCCAAGGGAGTCTCAAGAGTCTTCTCCAACATCACAGTTCAAAAGTATCAATTTTTTGGTGCTCAGCTTTCTTTATAGTCCAACTCTCACATCCATACATGACCACTGGAAAAACCATAGCCTTGAGTAGACGGACCTTAGTTGGCAAAGTAATGTCTCTGCTTTTCAATATACTCTATAGGTTGGTCATAACTTTTTTTCCAAGGAGTAAGCGTCTTTTAATTTCATGGCTGCAATCACCATCTGCAGTGATTTTGGAGCCCCGCCAAATAAAGTCTCTCACTGTTTCCATTGTTTCCCCATCTATTTGCCATGAATTGATGGGACCAGATGCCATGATCTTGGTTTTCTGAATGTTGAGCTTTAAGCCAACTTTTTCACTCTCCTTTTTCACCTTCATCAAGAGGCTCTTTAGTTCTTCTTTGCTTTTTGCCATAAGGGTGGTGTCATCTGCGTATCTGAGGTGATTGATATTTCTCCCAGCAATCTTGATTCCAGCTTGTGCTTCTTCCAGCCCAGCGTTTCTCATGATGTACTCTGCATAGAAATTAAATAAGCAGGGTGACAATATACAGCCTTGACGTACTCCTTTTCCTGTTTGGAACCCGTCTATTGTTCCATGTCCAGTTCTAACTGTTGCTTCTTAACCTGAATACAGATTTCTCAGGAGGGAGGTTAGGTGGTCTGGTATTCCCATCTCTTTAAGAATTTTCCACAGTTGATTGTGATCCACACAGTCAAAGACTTTGGTGTAGTCAATAAAGCAGAAATAGATGTTTTTCTGGAACTTTCTTGCTTTTTTGAAGATCCAGCAGATGTTGGCAATTTGGTCTCTGGTTTGTCTGCCTTTTCTAAATCCAGCTTGAACATCTGGAAGTTCTTGGTTCATGTACTATTGAAGCCTGGCTTGGAGAATTTTGAGCATTACTTTGCTAGCGTGTGAGATGAGTGCAATTGTGCGGTAGTTGGAGCATTCTTTGGCATTGCCTTTCTCTGGGATTGGAATGAAAACTGACCTTTTCTAGCCCTGTGGCCACTGCTGAGGTTTCCTTGTTTGCTGGCATAAAGGAAGCATTTCCGGAGCCCTGGCGTGTGCCAGGCTCTGCCCTTGGGACGCTCTCTGTCTCCAGGGCCGCAGACATTACTGTTTACTAGCCGTGCGACTGCGTGTGCAGAGAAGCACAGTGTGAGGTGGGGACCTGCTATTTAGTTCTCCAACATCCCTGCCCGGTGTGCGAATACTGGTATTCCTCAGAAAAGAACCAGAGGCGCAGAGAGGTTGAGGGCCACGCTCGAGGTCACACAGCTGTCCCGGCCAGAGTTTGGGCTCAAGTCTGGGGGCCAGCAGAGCTGTTACAGAGGCCCCCTTCTTGCTGGCGTCAGTCTCCCTGACTGCGACGTAAGGGGCCTCTTTCTTTTTCTGGCTGCGCTGGGTCTCAGTGAGAACACATGGACATCTTCACTCCCACGTGGAGGACCTCCCGTTGCAGCCTGGGGGGTCTGGTTCCCTGAGCAAGGATCGAACTCAGGCCCCCTGCGCTGGGAGCATGCAGTCTTACCCTCTGGAGCACCAGGGAAGTCCCTAAGAGGGTTTCATGTTCTCTGATCCTTGGGGGCCATGAGGAAGGGTGGCTACCTTGTCCTGAGTTGGTGTCCCTCCTGTGTCTCCTCTGGACTGCCCCCCGCCCCTCCCCACCAGGCTTCAGAGCGTGGCCGCTGGGTGCCTGAGCCCCTTCCAGGGCCAACACTGCAGCTGCGGAGGCCAGGCAGCCCGTCTCGGTCTGCGGACACCTCTTCGTTCCGCTGACAGCTGCACACTTCCTGGGACGCGAGCACTCCTGGCTCCTGGAGAGGCATGAGCGGAATCCCAGCTTGCTGTCCTGGCATGCTAGGAGCTGACAATTTGCTAACTGCTGGGGACACCTGTTTTCTGATGAAAACTTGGCCTGTGGACCCTCCCTGTTTGGCCCCTGCAGCTGTGGAGCAGACGGAGCAGCTGGGCCCAAGTCGGGCGGGCGGGCTTGGGGTTGGGCGTCTGGGGGAGCCGAGTCGGTCAGCGGGGAAACTAGAGCACAGGGCTCAAGGGGGTTCCAGGTTGCAGAGCTCCACCCATCTCAGCTGCAGGGCCTGACCAGGGGGCAATGGCTGCCCCTGAGGCTGGTCATCACAGCGTCCCAGATCCCGCCACTTGGTGGTCGGGGGCGGTGGAGGCTGGGCTCCCATGGTGACAGATGTTCTGTACAGCCCGTGCTGCTTGCCAGCAGCTGCCCAAGTTGCCTGCTCTTTCTGCCCCCTCCACTCCTGATCAGCCGTGGAGGAGGAGGGGACAAGGTGCGGTGAGGCCCAGCCACAGGCTGGGGTGAAGTCTGGCCAGGTCTGTGCACCCTACCTGCAGACCTGTGATCTCTCCTCTGACCCCAGCGCCCCGCCAGGCCTCCTGGCCTCTCCAGGTCTCCAGGCTCTCAGGCACACGCCATGAGGCCAGTCTTCCTGAAGACATCTCACCGCATGTCGCTCCCCAGTCCCAAAGCTGCCGTGACCGGCTTCGGTCCACAATACAGAAGCCAAGTTCGAGGCCCAGTGGGGGAAGCGCTCTCTGCCTCAGATTCTCCTCAGTCGGCATCTCCTCCTGGAATCCTGCTGATGCCTCCAGGACACCTGAGCCCCATCTCACCTGATTCCGGACCAAGTTACACGGCTGCCTATCCAGAGAAGGCTGTTGGAGACTAGGGACCTGGCCAAAGCTGTCTCTCACGCCCACCCACCCCCTGCACAGGTGTGCAGACCTGGTTCCTACTCAGGAAATGTCAGCAGCCCCTTTTACTTTGGAATTTCAATGGCAGAAAATCTAACTTCATGGTTTTGACTCATGAAAAGTAATTTGCTGTGTATCAGAAGGTTTATGGGAACTTGATTCCTAATGTTAAAGGGTAATTTTTTTAAAAAAGTAAAATTGTGACTCTTATACAAATATAAAATAAACATATATCAAAGAGTCTACTGAACTCATTCATTAAATGAGGGAACCGGCAAGATGTTACCATCAGTTAAAAGGAGAACTCCAAGGTCAAACACATTTACAGAATAGAAATGTTGAAATGAACTTGGAGGCAAAACTGGTTTTTCCACTGTGGGGGAGGGTTGTCCCAGGACAAGAATTATTTGCATTGCTATCAATCTTCTACTATATTGCAAAAGAGCTCAAAGACAATATAAGGCCCAGGAAGTGAAAAAGTGAGGGAATGCTAGGGGCTCAGTCCTGTCGGTCTGTAGCCCTCGTGGCTCTTCTGTCCATGGAATTCTCCAGGCAAGAATACTGGGTTTGGTAGCCATTCCTTTCTCCAGGGGATCTTCCAGACTCCCACTGGATCGAACCCAGGCCTCCTGCACTGCAGGCAGATTCTTTACCACCTGACCCACCAGGGAAGCTCATAAGGCCCAGAGCCCCCCCGAATTCAGAGTCAGATAACCTAGAAGGGTGTGCAGCAAGAACGCACATAGCTTCCCATTGGCGACACCAGGAATGTCTTTTTTCCGCTTAGCTCGGTTTTCATTCCACAAACAGCTCACAGCTGGAGACAGCCCAAATGTCCGTCAATAGAACAGATAAAGCACGGTATGGTAAATCCATGCAGTGCGGCGATACTCATTTCGCATGCCACAGACACACGAAACCTGGTGGATGCATCTTGCCGACAATGCTGAATGAAAGAGGCTGATGCAGAGGGATACTTGCTATAGGCTGAATACTGTGCCCTCAAGATACCAGTGCTTCCCTGGGACCTGTAAATGTCAGCTTATTTGGAAGGATCTTTGAAGATGTGATAGATTAAGGATCATGAGATGGGGGGGTTTATCCTGGACTATTGGCTGAGCCTGAAACACCATCTGAGTGTCCTTATGTAAGAATCCAAGGGAGGGTTCACACAAACACAGCAAAGACCATGGTCCAAGGCAGAGGCTGGAGTGAAGCAGCAACAGCGAAGGCGCATCGAGAAGCGCAGGTAGCTGGCAGAAGGCAGAAGAGGCAGGGCCTTCGGAGGAGGCTCAGCGCTGCCAACTCCTGGGGGTTGGACTTGCCACCTCCAGAACTGTGAGATGACACGTTCCTGAAGTTGTGAGCCACCCAGGTTGTGGTAACTTGTTACTGCGGCCCTTGGAAATCAATACGATAGAATTCCACTTGTTTAAAGTTCAAAATCGGCCCATATTCATCCTGAGTTAGAGGTCAGAATGTGGTGACCCTTGGGGAAGTTGCAGTGTTGGAAAGGGAGAGGGGAGACTTGGCAAACAGCTCAAGCTCTTTTTCCTGGCCTTCAGATTTTTGTATTTCATTGAGTCGTATACTTATTTTGCGTACTTTTATATTACCGTGTCTAATATATTATATTAGTCTTTTATATTAGAATGTTTCGTCCTCCGTGCAGTTCTTACAGGGCTGGCGTTAGGTCTAAATGATGTTGAGAGCTGTTTGAACTGTAAAGGCCAAAACGGATGCAATGTGAATGCCCTTCACAGGCACCAGGCATTTGCTGGCTGCTGGGCATCATGCCAAGCTCCCTTCATGCATTATCCCACTTAATCCCCCAAACCCGTAACAGCTCCCATTTTGTAGATTAAGAAACTGAAATCCAAAGACAAATGGTTAGAAAGTGAGGAAGCCAGGATTTAAACCCAGGCTGTCTGGTGATGAGGACCATGACTCAAGTCCTACACACATGTTGAATTATCTCCAGGCTATTAAACCATCGTGGCTATTCTGATTTTTTTAAAAAAAGGTACAGACCATGTATAGTAGGCCATCAGGGAAGCCCATAGCAGACTACCATTTGTGCTATATATAAAAAGAGAGTCGAAAGAACCAATCAGGTTATTTTGGATATTTGCTTATCTTCATAAACTTTTTTTAGGAGGATATGAAGAAACTCAATGTATATAGTTGCAACTGGGAAGAGGTACTACAGCAAGGGAGTTGGGGTGGAGAAGGCGCTTTCTGAACTTTTAAACATGTGAATGTATCAGAAATTTATTCAGAAGCAAAAAGGAACAAAGATTAAGAATAAAAACCACCAGAGAATTACGTGAACAACTTTACGCCAATGGTTTTGAAAACATGAACACTTTCCTGCAAAACTATAACGCTGTAAAAAATGTTATGGGAAGACAAAGAAACTGTCTAGACTTAGAACGGTTAATGCTGTGCTTAACCGTGCGCCCCATCTCTTCAAGACCTCCGGGGAGTGCCGGGAGGGCAGGGCTTCTGTGTTTTCCTCACTACTGTCCAGCTCAAGCCCAGCACTGTCCCTGGCACGCTGTAGATACGTGCTCATGAAAGCTGGACCTCTGGGCTAAGCCGAGCCTTGGGACGGGGTCGGGGGAGCGCTCAGGCATCACTCGGCCACGCTCCGAACAGCCGCCAGGAGCATCCACCACCGGGAGCGCCCGCGAGAAGCCTGACGCATGCGCACTGCTGCCCGAGGCCCCTCGGGCAGCAGTGCGCATGCGTCAGGCTTCTCGCGGGCGCTCCCG